>NC_045774.1:59178391-59478391 GCF_008692025.1 Phocoena sinus | reverse complement strand
ACATGAATGAATGAATACATGTAAATATATATTTACTATATATGATATTGTCATTAATATGCAAATATATTTTTATTCATCTATATATACCATTCATATGTAAATGAATGTGAATATTCACATATGAATGATGGTCTTTATAAGAACAGTTTTGGAAACAAAAGAAGATATTCTAGAAATATTTTAAGGGCTACTACCAAGAAATTAAAGCACCTAATTTTAAGAATTATCACAGTTTCATTAAAGAATAACCAGGGAAATTTTGAAAAGTAAGAGGCTGGTCTAATCTATTCTACCAGCTATTAAAACATATTAAAAATTCTACCATAATGAAAACAGCTTGGTATTCTAATTGTTTGTTTCTTCCCTTGAATACGTTTAACCCTTAGGTGGGATCTTCAGTCTCTGTTCTCCATGTCTGGTGCCCTATCTCATGGTTTTCATTTATTTGCTGCATCTTTCTCTCTTTGAAAGAAACCCTTTGGGGAGTTTAAGAAAAATAATGTAGGCTACTTCTGAAGTTGTCTAGCTTCAGTAAATTCCCTTTCCCTATCACTACTGAGAAATAAACACTTTGCAATTCATAGAGTGGAAGCAAAGTACCTGATGTTCCAAACACCGCACACAAGTCAGCATGGAATATCAAAAGTGTTAGAGGAGGGACTTCCCTGGAGGTCCAGTGGTTGGGACTCCACGCTTCCACTGCAGAGGGCACGGGTTCAATCCCTGGGCCGGGAGCTAAGATCCTACATGCCCGAGGCACGGCCAAAAATAAAATAAAAGTAAAAAATAAAATAAAATAGATTAAAAGTAAATATATATATTTAAAAGTGTTAGAGTAGCAATGCATCAACTCTATGAGGGTCAACCAGAAAACACAGTGCCTGCATGATTCAGCGGCAGGCCAATCAGAGGTCACCTACCAGAGCAGGCTGGTCATAGGTTTCAGTTCCCAAAAGCTGGTTAACCTACCCTCAATCATGTAATTAAACCTGTTGGTTTATCCCAGTTACCACCGAACCTTCTTATAATGTAGTACAATGGATCGATTTGGTAAGTACCAACAAGGAGTGGATTGTCATCATCAATGACTTTATTCTACACCAAGCTCCCCATCTCCAGGCCTTTGCACAGGCTGTGTCCTCTGTCTGGAATATACCTGTTGCACTCCTGCCCTCTCTATCACCCTTTCCTTAATACTGTCGACTCACTGCTTAGGTTTCTTTCAAATAATATATAATTTTTTACTGCATGTGAATTTAATTTCACAATTCTTCAATCCCAGTGCAGATGACTCACTTGAAAGCCTTTCCTAGCTCCCAAACATTATGTTAATTGGTTATGTAAATTGTCACTCCTCTCTTCATAGACAGCACCTTGTGCTTCTGTTTATCACAGCTCTTATCACCAGAAAATGCGTGGGCCTCTTTGTTTCATTCTCTCCCCCACCGGACTGTAAACTTCAAAGCACAAGTACTAGGCAAGTCTTAGCTAATGATAACTTCTCAGCACCTAAAACCAAAACAAACAAGCAATTCCTATTTTAACTTCTTTGGGAATGTAATGACATTAAAAACTACCCTTGACACTGAGGTACCTACAAAAAAAAAAAAAAGGATATGCCACAAACTTTATCTTAAAATCCATCCACTTTTTCTATTTTTAAAACCATAACCAAGCCACCATCTCCTTGCACCTGGATTCTGAGGACCCTCCTTTCCTCACTATCACCCCACTTTCTACGCTGCTCACCTTTAGTTTTAAAATGCACATTGGATCATCACGTCACTCACCTACTTAAACCTTCCATTGGCTGTGCACTGAACTTAAGATATCAAGTCCTAAACATGACTTACAAGGTCGGGCATATCTGGCCCCTGCCCATCTCTGCAGCTCCAGCTCTTTCTACTGAACCTACAGTTCACCAAGTGTCTTCCCAGCTCAAGTGTTGTTCCTGCTCTACCTGGGCTATTCTCTGTCCCTCCCACCCCCTCAACACAACCTAGTCCCACCTGAATGACCCATTCTCACCGTCCAGGTCTCAGAGGCCACCCTGTTCCTCAATATGAAAGCAGCCTCGCCTGTTACATTCTTTCAAGGAATATGCATGTTTTTTCCTTCAGAGCATCTTTTCCAATTCATCATTATATTCCCCTAGTAAACTTTAAGTTCTATGAGGGCAAGGATCACACCTATTCTCTTCACCAGTATATCCACAGTGCTCAGCTTGGGACCTATCTTCTAGTAAGTTCTTGATATGTGCTTTGAATGAATGAGTGGGTAATAAAGATGGAAAATGCAGGAAGAGTGCAGAATACAGAGTGGAGATTGAGAGTCAGCCCTCTCCTGCCAGAGGAGCTAGCCCGTGAGTTGCTCTGTAAAAGATGTGGTTGGGTTAGAAGAGTGATTTCCAGATTTCATGAAACAATTTTTTTTTAAATGGAGACTTACAGAATGTGGCCAGCTCAATTTTTCCATGTAACGTCATTAAAACCAAAAATGATTCCAACTAGAATAACTATTATTTTGTTTAGAAAGATATATTTTAACACTAAAAACAGGGGGGAAAAACTTCAAAGTAAAGGACAGTTCTTTAAACTGGATGAATCTAGCCTTATGCGAAATATATCATCCTGGGGTGTGTGTGCGTATGTGTGTTTTCTGGTTTCCCTTCAGAAAATTCCAGCAAGGACTGGCTCAAATCCATGGACCAGCGCTTGCTAAACACTGACCTGGATGAGAGGAGGGGAGGCAGAAGGCAGACAAAGTCCCCAGGAATGCTCCAGGCACATTCAGGAAACCATAAATAGATGGCCAAGATGCAGGTTTCGTGAAAGAGGAAATGATGACTAGATAAAGAGTGGAGGCAAAATGCCTGGACCATTAAACAAAAAATGCTCCCTTTCATCATGCTTGGCTCACACACAGAAATACCAGTGTTTCCAATAGGAGGAGAGGCTGAAAGGAAAGGGGGAGGAAAGGCCACTCAGCTGTTGACATTGAACATCTACTATGTGCCCGCACTGGATTCGGGCAGAGAGAAAGTAGGAGAAATACCTGCTGTGCTCACTTCAACGGGGTGGACAGTGGGACAGGATGAAGGGCAGTGAAATAGCAGTGCACAAATTTAACACCAGCAGAGAGGCTGGAAGTAGACACAGAGTGTTCAAGTGTATAATTACAGAGAAGAAAATGAAAGCTACAAAATAGCAAGTGGGAGTGACCCCATTTTCTGCTCTCCTAGCGCATGGGTTCTGGCCCCCATCCAGGCCCTAGGTACCCAGTGATTTGGAGGAGGAAAGCAGAGCTCCCTGGGGGCGGGGGAACAATGAAGAACACCAGAGGAGATCTTTGACCTTTGTTTCCTCCTTACTGCCTCCCAAGCCCTGCAGAGTTACAGAATGTAGAATCACCCAAGGCATCTTCACCTTCTTTTGGACAGTTTATCTCAGCCCCATCCCCAAATATAGGACAGATTATCACATTTCTTCGTCATTACACAGAAAGGGGGGGATTATAGTAGTTACCAGCCACTCCCATTTATTGAGAATTAGAAAACAGACAAATAAGGGGAAAGTCAATCTGAAATAAGATTATCAACTCGACCCAAAGTCAAGATTGAAATTCTAATTGACCAGCATACTGTCCACTATTAATTTACTATTCATTGTTCTTTGCCACATTTGAAGCTTTCCCTTTTCAGAGAAATCTTCCATCCTTGAAGGTCCATAATAGAATAAAGATGTACCTCACTTTGCCCTAAATCTCTTTTTTTCCCTAAATCAATTATATTTTAAATGCACTTCCAGTGTTTTCTTTTTACAGGAACTAATAGCTATGCCAAGGGAGTGATAAGTCAGTGTTACAGTTTGTTTATTTTGAATGTGCATAGTTGTGGATGCTGAGATATGGGGTGGGTCAGTCTGGAGTCCCTCCTGAAGCCATGGACGCCAACATCATGAAGCCCTGCTCCTGGGCCATTCACTGTGCATCAATTGCTCCTGGAACTTATGTCCTTTTGTAAAGCAGAGTGCTTTGTGAATATGGATTACCACTCCTCTGTTCATTCTTTGCCTCTGTTCAGAATTTAGAATATTGAGGGTTTCCCTGGTGACGCAGTGGTTGAGAGTCTGCCTGACGATGCAGGGAACACGGGTTCGTGCCCCGGTCCGGGAGGATCCCACATGCCGCGGAGCGGCTGGGCCTGTGAGCCATGGCCGCTGAGCCTGCGCGTCTGGAGCCTGTGCTCCACAACGGGAGAGGCCACAACAGTGAGAGGCCCGCATACCGCAAAAAAAACCAATTTAGAATATTGAGTGTTCTTCAACCAGCATACAGGTTCTCCTTTGAGCATTAGAAGGCTTGGTTTCCAATTCTCCACTCCTCCACTCTCTTTGATATACAAGTGGCCTCATTTCCAACTCATAGCAACTAGGATGATTGCAAAGTCCTCAGCCTTTCTTGGAAGAAGGCACCATAGAAATACAAGTTCATGCTTACCTGTTAGTTTTTGTTCAGTGTTTTCCTGAGTCTCTGAAAATCCTGTTTTCAATAATGCAAATATATTTTAGATTTGCACCTCTTTTTACATAGGGTCTTGTAAATCTCTTTATGTAGGAAATTTAAAACCAAATTCCTACTCCAAATGCACCTGGAGGAGCAACTATTGAGGCTTTCTTGATTTCAAACTATGTTTCACATGAATTGACTTAAAGTCTTCTAATACGAAAGAGTAACAAATAGTATTAAATATTTCAAGAGGTTTCCCATAACACTTGGGGGGAAAAAAACGGTATGAAACAAGTACCCATCAATTGAGGAATGGTTGGGTAGATTCCATGCTGTGGAATATTGCTATGCAGCTGTTATGAAAAGAGTGATTTGAGTGTGTACTTAACCAAAGGGGATATTTGTGATATGTTACTATTAGGTTAAAATGAAAACAAGTTTCAGAGAAATTTGTACAAGATGGCATCATTTTTGTAGAAAGCAAAAATATATATGCATAGATGTGTTTGTACATGCTGGTATGAGCACAATGAAAGGTTTGGAAAAAAGCACAACAAACCTTTATAAGACTGGCCCCAATGAAATGGCAATGGGGGTAGAGGATGATAACTTTTTCATTATCTATCTTGGTACTTGTCTGACATGTTACAACCAGTACATGTTACTCATAATTATAAAATAACATAATAAATACAGTTTAAAAGGAAAACAGTTGTCTTATATTGTGTGTCTATAATAAAATACCAAAGCAGGAGAGTTTGTCTGATTAGGAATTTGGGAATTCTGGTTGCTCTATAGGTAACAGCTCAAAGATCGTCCGCATTTAGACAGGAACAACCTTAAATTGTATGCCAGTTTTGGCCTGGAACATTCTTGGGGATGATTGAATGCTGCAGCTTTCAATACAAAGAAAGGAATTTTGATACCAGCTAAGCATTTCCCAGCTCCTGCCCTCTGATACTTTTCCCCATGACAGGAAAAATCAGAAGCTTGTAAATCATAACCAGGATATTCAGAGAAAATTTCTGTTCTTGGTTTTCTCTGCCACTTATCTGTCCACTGACAAAGAATTAAAAAATTGTATAAGTGATGTGACATCTTAAGGAGTAAGAAGAATAACAGACACACCTGTAGTAGGCTGCCAGGTGCACGGCACCTTAGCACCTTTACAGTCTTGTCAGGAAGTGAAGTTATGACACTAAGTTTTCCTACAAGAGTCTTCTTTCTCTGTGGACTGCTGATTCCTACAAATGACTCTGTGGTGCTTCCCGCTGTTCCATGCCATGATCTATCCCCCGCCGATGGCCCTTCCCCTCACACAGAGATACAAAATCTAGTTATTTCACTTCCTTCCTAGATGAACTGCAAACACTTATGATTTTGAAAAAATGAAGGAAGTGCTTTCTAAAATTCTCAGCAATGGCATGAGACATTCTGTAGTTTCAAAATTATACTCTCCTAGAGTTCTGAGACTTAATAACAATGATACTCCAAGAAAGAGAAGCCAGCTACCAGGTCTTTCAGGAGGATTAAAACAACTTTCAGACAGGTGTTGCATCACAGAAATTCAAGTTTACTGGATAATTAAGCATAATCAAGTTAAATGGAATCTTTTTCCAATTCTTACTTTATTCATATATTAATGTCACCTTGCCCTATTCCAGAAAACCTCTTTAGACTTTTCCCTTTTCTGACTAAGACAATTGTCTGCAGCTCAACAGTTTACAAAGTCAGGTTGCCACATGATCCATCCTTTATTCTAATACTTTTCTCTCCTACCATCACTCATCCAGTGTTCTCTGTTGCTCCTACCTCCCTTTCTTTTATCCCTTTGATTTTCCCCTCTGTGACTTGTATTACACTCCCTCACAAAGGTCTCTGTTTCCGCCATCCCTTCTTTCTGAGGCAGCACCATCTTTGTCTCAGATTCAATGATGTCCTCCAACAGGCCAGCCTGGATTGGGGTTCTGGGTTGACAATAAAGATTTGATACTGAGGTAGAGGAAACTCTCACACAGAGAGAGGGCTGCGGCCGTGGAAAAGGCACTATGACCAAGTTGGGGAATTGAAATTTCATTTCCTTGGAGGGGGATGGAAAAGAGGTTGTAATATGGAGTCAGGTTTCCCTTACCAAAAGCCCCTACTTCAACTCTTGTAGATGTTACCACAAATATGCCTACATTTGCCTACAGATTTTTTAAAACCTTCAAACATCTTATATAAATTCATGTGAAAGGCAATAAATGAACAAACAATAAAATAATAATAGTTATTCAAGAGATCCTACGAGGTGTTGAAAAAGAGAAGAGAAGACATAGTTGAGTTGGTAAGAGGTTACTGTGCAGAATGGGGGAGAGGCTGGAAATAGGGGCGCTCTGTCCTAGCCTCTGCTCCTCTGCTGCATCCCATCCCATAACCCACTTCACCCCGGGAGTGTCCTTAGAAATACTTGACATTGCAGGCAGGATCCTGAGACAGGGAACTGGAGAAAACCTCAGCCCTTGACCTTGGGGTGTTTCTAATATCACTGGTAGATGGATCAAAGGATCCCCTCCATCATGACCCTTTGGTCAATTATTAAACTCATAAAAATAGCATCTTCTCAGAATTTGAAAAAGAATAGATACATGTATATGTATAACTGAATCACTTTGCTGTACAGCTGAAACCAACACAGCATTGTTAATCAACTATGCTCCAATATAAAATTTAAAAATTTTTTAAATAAAAATTTTAAAAAGTAAAAACGTAAAAAAAATAGCATCTTCCCATATCTTGGTTTTCTAGCAATGAAAACAAAAGTGCTATTTTTTCCCGAGTTATCTAAGCTCCAAGAATCAAGTGATCTATATTTCAAATACAGAGGTTCTTTATTATCAAACAGTTGTTTTTAATTCAGGAATTATTCATTCCATTTTTATTTGGGGGTTATATGTATAAAACCAGAATTATATATTTAAAATCTTAATGGAGTAATTATTCATGCAAGTCACTGAGATATTTGGTGAAAATATACTATACTCTGAGCAGGATAATCTTCCTTAACTGCAGACGGAGGAAAGTTGTAAAATCTTAAAAAAAAAAAAAAAATGTATTTGGTGAACAGCTCCTGGGTATGTGGGCCAATCTCAGCCAATTAGAGGCTATTCATTAAGGCCCCAAAAGTGTTGCCTGGGTAGCAGATTAATAATGGCACAGACCTCTTTCAGGTTTCATGACAGGGCCTATTCTTTGCCAAATGTATCACATTTGAGAGTCTGTAGCCTGTTAAGAGTATTCATTAGGAAAAAATAATTATAATTTCCCAAGTTTTAGGGATTTTTTTTTGAAATTCCCCACATTTCCACTAAACTCCAATTTCTTGATAACTTTACAAGAAAATAGTGTAAATTCACTAACTAGTAACCCTTAGAAAACATTTTGTATTTATTGTATTAGGAAGTCATTTGGTAACTTTGAAATGCTGCTCACAATTAAAACCATAAGTCATATTTTTCCACTTTCTGAGCTTCCCTCTTCTCTTGCCTTCTGTTTCCCCTTTGGCTAAAATAAGAGAGCAGTTTGAGGTAATTTGAGGGGGAAAGCTGAAATTAAATTTGATTCTCTGTTCTAAATTTTCCTTTCTTTTTGTTCTCTCTCCGTCCTCTTTTTTCTCCCCTCCCTGGCTTCCTCCCTTCTCCCTGTCTCTCCACTCCACTGTTGTCCTCAGAACAATCAAATGTTTCCTGTCACTGTCCCATGTAAGCTGCAGTAGCAGAGTCCTAGGCAGCAGGAACTGGGCACCAAAAGCATAGCACACCTTCTCTGCCCTCCAGGAGCTGGCAGCTCAATCAAGAAGACCAAATATATACACATATCTTTTTGCCCTCATTCCTTCACCCTACAAACATTTATTGAGCACCTACTTTGTGTCAGGCTCTGTGTTAGGTGATAAAAAAAGACTCCACCCTAACAACAACAGCCAAAATAAAGTAGCTAACACAGCAAAATACAATAATCACCAAATGTCCCATAGACCAAAAATGTTGTGGAAGACCAGAAGAAAAGAGATTTCAAATAGAAGGGATCATAGAACCTAAACAGAACAGATATGGTGGGAAACTGTAGTCCTAACTCTATGAATATTGGAATCTCCTCTATATAAATAAAAATGAATTTGAAATGTGAGCTCTATATGCCTTCTCTACCATACATCAGATAGCAGACATATTTTTGTGGTTGATTTGGAGATGGAGATAAAGAACCTGAATCCAAAGACGTGAATTTAAGTTCTATCTCTGTTCATTTAGCTAGCATTAAGTATGATTCAAAATTTTAAATTGCATCGTAGATGGTAAATATTATTTGTCCCTAAAATGCTAAGTGATTTTGCTAAATTTCATTTATTTGTCCTTAAAAAAAGGCATTTATTAGTCTTTGAAAAAGAAAATTATTGAGAGAGAGGTAATAGCATCATTTTTAGGAGTCTATAGTACAGCAAAACTAAAGGGTTTGTACTTACAATAATTGGCAGACCCAGAAAAGGAATTCCAATTGTGAATGTACTTATGACATCTTTCTTTCTCACTCATAGGTGGGAGACTAAGTGAAGTGACACATTCTTAAATATCACCGCGCGCACACGCGCACACACACACAAACACGTGTGTGTGGTGATATATATATATATATATATATATATATATATATATATATATAAAATCACCAGATACTGTGTTCTTGACGTAAAGATAAGTTGTTTTAATTCTGACTCAGCCTCCTTCCAATATTTTTTCAAAGAGTCCTTGTATAGTTTTGGAGCTAATTATTTACCAAGTAGAAATTGGAGAGGATTCAGTCTGGAAGAAGTCCATTTTAATGTAATTGTTCTGGTGTTTAGCACATCCTAGTATTTGTCATCTGTTGCTCTTGCTTTGCATTCAAAGGGTTTGGGATATGATGACCTTTAAAAAAAAAAAAAACCCGCGGTATTGTGTAACACAGCCCCACTTCATTGTAATGCAGAATGCATAGCTTCTGAGTGTTTGCAACACTGCAGCCAGTTCCTTTCACACTGAAAATAGACACAGGGCCAATGTGAGTGCACACTTTTTTTTCCAGCTCCACTAATCTTGCAGCTGACATCTTAGCGAACAATTAAGCATTCAAGAAAGTTTACGAAATTTAAAGCCAAATTGCCGGCCACTCCCTACTGATAATCTCAATCACATATTTTGCCAAAACTTGCACCAAGAAAAGATGGTCACTTTAAAGGGACAAACTCAATCATAATTCAGCAGCAGAAACACCTGGACCCACCCAGTCTGGTTATTTCATTTATTAAAATTCTTTTTTGTTGTTGTTATTGTTGTCATTAGAAAAAACAAAGACATTTGGGGGAAACCCCATGAGGGCTTTACCTGAAATTTTTGTCATTTATAAAACATTAGATATTTATTTTAAAGAGATCTATAAAGGCCACAATGAATCTCCCACACAGCTTCCTTTAGCAGATTACAGGTAAGAATGTTAAATATAAGAGGTTACTAGAATTTTCCATTCCCAAGGGGTTGTAAAGAGATTATCTTCAAATTCCAATTTAGGAGAAGGGAAGGAAGATCCTTTCTCTGCTGTTTCTTCATAGTCACAATGCATCATAAGAGAGTTACACAGAAGTGTTTCCTGGACCACAACTTCGTCAGTCCCTACCACCCAAGGTTGTAGCCTCACACGCAGGACTATATGGTCCTGAAGGTCATTGATGGGGGTCTTTGGAGGAATAGCTCTTCCTGGCATTTCTCTCACATGTTGGGATAATTGACAATCCTCACCTTCCCACCTCCAAGACTACGCTATAATACATGTCCCAACTCTGCCCTCAGTCACTTGACCATTTTCTACGATCATTTCAAAGTCAGCCAAAGCCAGCCCATCATTGCCGACAACCCTCAGTGGCTCCACTGTCCCTGGCATAAAAGTGAAATCATTACTCGGGAATTCTGGCTCCAGCCCATCTGCATCAGACACGCAGGTTTACGGAGCATGGAAACAGCAATCGGAGAACGAAGCACTTTCTGGATGCCCCTGGGTCCCTGGTGTGTCTGTGAATAAAGCTCTTATAACATTTTCACCACCTTTGCCATTTCCAGACTTTCCACTGCTCCTCTCCTCAGGCAGACCTTCCTTCTCTTCCTTCAGATCTCAGGACATTCTCTAGAAGGTTCTTTATCATCTACTCAAGTCCTTGACGCCACCTCAGAATTTCAGCAGCATGTTATCTTAAACATTAATTACCATTTTAGGTAGAAATTTTTTTTTCCCCAACTAAATTATAAGACAAGATAAGGATCCATAGGCAGTGTGTATTCCAATGCCTGGGGAAAGGCATTCTTGGCATTTCACAGAGCTTTATTAATGATATTTTTTAAAAGGTACATCCTGAATGGGAGAACAAGTACATGGCTTCAAAACTGATGGTCTTGTAGTGACCTTAAAACTTTCAATAGAAAATGATGTTAAAATGTGTGGATTGGGGCTTCCCTGGTAGCGCAGTGGTTGCGAGTCCGCCTGCCGATGCAGGGGACGCGGGTTCATGCCCCGGTCCGGGAAGATCCCACATGCCGCGGAGCGGATGGGCCCGTGAGCCATGGCCGCTGAGCCTGCGCGTCCGGAGCCTGTGCTCCGCAATGGGAGAGGCCACAGCAGTGAGAGACCCGCGTACCGCAAAAAAAAAAAAAAAAAAAAAAAAAAAAAAAATGTGTGGATTGTGGACTGCTCGCTGTCTCCTCACATACGGAATGGACTACATGAAATGAAATCAGGACCAAGGTCAAGTATCATCATTCTTCAATCCTGACTCTGTCTGTGGTCTTGGGAAAGTTAGTTTATCTTTACCTTTTTCAGTTTGCCCTTTTGGGGAAGAGGAGATTAAAAAGTACCCTTCCCAGAAATACAGTGACACTTTATAGTTTAGGAGAAGTATTTAACTAATGGGAATCAGGCTCATAAAACAAAGCAAGATTGACTGATTCTGACTGAGTTGATTTCACTCTATGACTAACTGTCTCCCCAAACTGGAAGTTCTCAGTGTCTCCATGTGAGCCCCAATCCCTGTCAGTTGCTTAGTTCTTCACAGTATCACTGAGAGAGAGCCTGTTCCAGGCGCTCTAGCTACCGCCAAGGCATCAAAAGATTTTATCTTTTTAAATCTTTCTGTACATTCTGCATGTAACAATTTATTTGTTTTTTTCACAAAATACTTACAGAGCTCTAATGGCATTAGATACCCGACATTCAATAAGTTGATGGCACTTGGTGGCACTGGCCTCCGAGTATTCAATGAGAATGCTGTTTGGTTCTTTTTCATTTTAATTGCTGGAATGGCTGTGGATATAAGTTGCTTTGCACAAAAGGGTGACAAATAATAATGAAAGACACCAGAGTGCTCTCATGTGTGGCTTCGTCAGGAAGGAGAAAAGAGATTATTGCAGCTGAGCTGATCACATGGAATTTGCTGGGCCTTCCTTCTCCCTCCCCCCCCCGCCCCCATCGCCATCACATCCCTTGACTGAAATGCATTTCTTACGGGTTAGGAGGGATCCAGCTGAATAACACACAAAAATTGATCCTATTAACAATGATCTTTAGAATGTTCAAGGACATAACGCCGCTTTTGTGAGGTTCCAACATAAGCATCTCCAATCCTTAAAGGAGCAAATTGTTTCTGGTTCTGTCATTTTCTTCCTAGGGAACTGTTGCCTCAAAACAGAGCTGCTTTGGGAAGGGAGGCGGGAGGCGGAAAGGAGGGCACAGCCTCCAGTTTAAAACAATGCTCAGGCCGGCCTTCCTTCCCAGCAACGGGGACGCCACTTGTATCTTTAATTAACGTTTTAATCCTTTAAAATCATTTAATATTAGGCAACTATGTTAATGCTGCAAAATCAATGCTAAGAAAACTGTCAGCAGAGATAATAGGTAAAATTATTTGATGATCTACCAGGTTTTCAATTGTTCTTTTCTTAAAAAAAAACAAAAAAACAAAAAAAACCCTCTTCATCACTCTAACAGAGTCTGAGCGATCATTAAGGAAAGAATGAGTCTGTGTCCCATATCACTGAACATCTATGGGCCTGATGAAGTAGATATTTCAACCCCCTTTCCTGGTGGCAAAGTGGCTTTTCTGTTCGGTAGCACTGAGGGAGCCTGGGTTCCTTCCTCCCCTCAGGAGTTACTCCTTTTTTCTCTCCCCTTCCTTCAGCTTTAGGGAATTGCCTCTGCTACCCTAGAGGCTGTTTTTCAAATGCCTGCATCTGTGCCCTCCCCAGGCCCTGCTTACCCTGCTCAGTGTACCTACTCTTGGCAGCCAGCCTTCAGGCCTTCACGTCTGTGACCCTTGCCACCAGGCCTCGCCTCAAAGTTTCTTTGGTAGTTTTCTTATTTCAGCCCTTAGAAGCATCCTGTGAAAGCCTGTGACTCCTAACAGGATGGATAACTGTGTGCATATTGCACAAACACCTCAGCATTGGGATGCGGGCTATTTCGTACCCTGGTTTTAGATCTTTCAAAATAGAAACATTCTCTCTCTCTTTCTCTCTCTCTCTCTCTCTCTTCTTCATTCTTAATCAAGCTGTTACTTGCAGGCATTTTCATTATGACACAGGGAGCCCTATACACAAAAACGTGGGCTTTCTAGTCATAATATGTTGCTGGCGCTTCCAGAATCCAGAGAACTGGATGGACTTTCCCAATTTCCATATTCTAAAGTAGGAAGCATGAAAAGACTTTGTCAACTGTAATAAACACTACGACAATGAAAGATGTCACCAGCGTCCACTCTCATATTGCTTGGGTCAGACACTTTTCTTTTTGAAACAGAAAACCTGGTTCATTGTTGAGGCTGATGCTATAGTTTTTAACAGGATCTTTCAACACCTGATGGACTCAGCGGAACCAGAATGTTTCTAGTAAGTGTTTCCATGAGATTTCCTTATAAGTGTAACTTTCAATTCTTTTCTACCAAAAAAACCCAAAAAACGAAAAACTGTTGCTCTGAATAGTTTAAAATCGTTTTTATTGAAAGTGGGAGGGACAGCTCTTCATGTCAGGGACGGGTCTTTTTGGAAGCTTCTGAAGAGTCCACCATTTTATTACGCCCATGTACAGTGGGAGGGAAATGGAGAAGTTTGAATGGGCTCCGAAAGAATTGTTCTTTGTGCATCTCACTCTCTCCTGATGCGGTATATGTTCCAGGAAAGAGGACAGGCACGGAGACTAAACACAAAAATCAAAATGGATTTTACTCCGCCTTCAGTACACAGCACGACACAAAAGTCCATTGTGCTATGAGATAACTGCGAAGATGAATGGAGTTGGCTGTCACGGAGGTAGCTGTGGGGCCCGTCTCTATTGGATCACAATCCAGGGCTGAATTCCTTTCTGGTTCATCAGGGTCTGTTGGTACCACAGGAAGTGTCATGATCCTTTTTTTCACTAGGGCCAGATGGTGTCCTTTTTGAGGCCTTACTAATGCCCAGTTTTCCACATGTAAAACTCCTGGGAAAATGACCTAACTCACAGCTGCTTAGTGAGGCTTGAGCAGATCTTTAGAAAGACTTCTGTCAAGGGCAAGAAGATTGTACCACTAGCAGGATAAAGGGGGAGGCTGTGGCCAGAAATGTATCAATTACAAACTATTTTTAAACTACTATCATAATTTGCATTGTGATTTGCACAGTGTATGTCTTCATAGGCGGTGGCTGAAAGCTGGTTCACAAAAGCTGCTAATTGCTAGAGATGCTGATTGTTTTCCTAGCAGAAGTTTTACCTTCCTTGAGAGCAGATGGCCTGAATAAGAAGAGAAAATGTGGTCCAGAAGGGTCGGGAAAGGACAAAAAGTGAAAGATTCCCTAGATAGCTGCAAGGAGCCTGGGGAGAGGGGAGGGACCTTGGTGTTATAAAGAGCTAGAGAAAGTGGAAACTTTTGATGTATGTGGCTTGTGTTTACCAATGAATTGAATGATTCCCAAGGGCGGACGACTGCAGGTGTGATATTCAGAAAGCAAGATGCCTTTCTATTAACTGAGTTATAGTGAGAAGACATCCAAGTTGTTACAGGGGTCAGAGAAATTCACTGAAAGTTACTGTAGGATTTTCTCCCACCCCAGAGAGCACGGATAATAATTACCTTTGGGATAAAGCTACTCTTAAGAAAGTCTTTGAATCCTTGTTTATTTTTGTGTGTTGTATGGTAATTGATTCTTGCTTCTTTGTGTATTTTTCCCTTTGTGGAAATTTTTTAAAAATCTACATTGTTGTTTTTGACTTGTTTAAAGGGGCCTTTTCTAGCCTTTAGAGTTTTCATTACCATTTTAATTAATGTGTGACAAATGACAGATTCTTCCTGTCATGTTTGAATAGTATGTTGAAGTTCTTTCAAAAATCTAAAGCCAGGTACAAAATAGGTTTGTATTTTTTTATTCCAACCTGTACAAAAAAAATTTAGTACCATCTCTCTGCAAACGAGTGAAGTATCAAATAACTACCATGCGGATCTATTTCTAAAAAGTTATTTTTTTCAGGTGTATAGTATTTATACAAATTTGCTTAATTTTTAGCAAAAAATCTAACAATGTAGTTCTGGGGAGGAGAAGAAAAACTGATGTGAAACATCTGACGTGTTTTCAACCAAGTGCCTAACAGTAAGTCTACTAAAAGAAATGTCTCATTCGCGTGTTTTAAACCTAACAATAGCTGCGTAGCAAATGGCAGATCAGTAACATGAGAAGGAAGCTATACCTTCTACAATTTTTATTCTCTCTGAGATTTTGGATAAAAGCATACAAGACGGTGATTAGCTATCTTTACTGCTCAGAACCTGAAAAGCATCCATATCCATAATGTGCAGATTACTGACTTAATTGTTCATGAATATTTCACAGAACCTTGCCTCCCTTATGTAACTTATTATGGCTTGTGCCTGGATGTGAATTGTCATAAAGTAACGCAGCATCCATAGAAAACATTTTAGGGAGAGGCTGCCAACCTCAGAGGATGATTGATATTTTGCTCAAGTGGTACCGGTTTTGTTCACACGTAAAATGCCCAGCTCCACGGGGAACTGGTATGTTTAGCACACGAATCTGACAAGGTAGCAGAGAAGGAAGGACATTCTCCTCTTGGTTAGCAACCAGCAGCATTAGAACAAAGACCCCCAAACTTTAATTAAAGGCATAATTTGCTTGCTTGTTTTTAACTTTCTCTTTAAGCAATAATACAGCTCACTAGAAATAGTTTCAACTATAATTCTGCTGATTAGTATTGGTTTCTCTTTTGTTTTAAAAAGGAGAACAGACTCAGGTATCCTGTGTACACGTAGGATCCATGTTGAGCAGCTAACGAGCCCTAGAGATAGAACCAGGATTCCTCCGCTGGGTCAGTTACATGCAACCAGGCTTTTAGCAGAAACTAGCCTTCTGTCTCCTTCCTTTCATGGGCAGGGTTACGTTTTGTTGTGACACAAAGAAATCATTCCCTCCCTTGTTCACAAAGCCCCACAGGACTAGCTCTCCTTTATTACTGCTCTTTTCTTTCTCTGAACGCTATATATTTTTTAATTTACATAAGAATTCTTGTAGATGTTTTATTTACATATGTATTCAACTCATTTTGCATGACTGAAAAGAAGTGAGGAAACCCTAAACCCAAAAGCACACTTTTACAAAGACTAAAATCCATCTCTGTGGCTGTCAGTGTCCCAGAAAGTAACTCTAATCTTGCTTTCGTCTTAATTGTTGAGTCTTACTCTTCATATCTTGGGTAGAAATTCGGAAGGTATTCAGGGTCTTTCCAAGCTTCAAGTTTGATGCTATGTAGTCTTGTTCTGTGGAAATGAGGAAGCCAAGGGTGTCATGTGAAAAAAGGCCCTCTGACTTGGAAGATACTGTTCAGTTATTACAATGGATCATCAGAGAAAGAAATAATGAAGTTGAGCTCCAGATGAGTGACCATAATACTTTTATCTATGAAAGTTTAAGATGTGACTGGAGAAAAGCAAAGGATAGTCTTTTAAAATAATCAAAAATTCATCTTTAACATTATTCATGATTCAAATAAATTCTGATCTTTGTTTCAAGAATATCCATTCAATCTACAGAGTTTGTAAGTTCAAATGGTCAGTACAATGTTAACTGACAGCAGAAACTAGAGCCTCCATATTTTTTTTTCACTATTATAACTTCTGGGGGTCAGGGAGAGACTCCCTTACTGAAAGTTTTAAAGTCATTTCTCAAACAAAAGACCTAGTAAATCTTGAAAAAAATCCCTTCAGTTAGTTTTCATGTCCCACATTGTGGGAATGTGCAAAATATACTTTTTCCCATTTTTAAAAGGTGTACTAAGTAAAAAAAAATCATCCTTTTTGCCCCCTCAGGCATCGCCTGTGTTGAAAAGAATCGCTTCTTAGAATTTACCCTATGAGTTATCGGAATCTTCCAGAGGAAATTTTACTCACTTTTTTTGTTGTTGTATCAAAAAATATTAATTGGAGCTCCTACTGTTTCCAGGTAATTATGTTAGACATGAGCAGTGTAAAAAAGAATCAGACATAGACCCCCTTCTCTGATGTTTGGGGGATCCTGTGATGACAAGCCAATTAGGGACAGACAGTATAAAGATTGGAGGAAGTGGAAGGACATCCTAGATATTAGTATCCCATCACATCCTTTTCCTCTCCTTTAAGTTCTTGAAGATTCTATTTAAGGCTCAATGTACAATAGGAGTTCAACAAACACTAACAGTTGTTGATTAAGTTCTAGCACTTGATTAAGTTGAGCAGCACTCAACGTGCCACTAAAAAATGTCACTTGATTCCTTCTTTATAATATTCCTGGACGAGGCTGCATCATTGCTGGTGCTACCATTTAATCTGTTTTCTGGATTACTCCAAAATCTTCATACTAATTCAGATTGTAAAACTACTTTCAGTTCATTAAAATTGCAGATTTATTATTCCACTCTGGGCTGTGAAAGCATCTGGAACCTAGGTCACCTGCTCCGTCTTCAGATCATGCATCTGTTACTAACACATTCACCTGCAAGTTAGCTAAGACCAGATGACTATGCAGGTACCCCCATGACAAGAGCATCATTAAGAAGGAAGGGATTATAAATCCATAGATTTTGAAGTTGGAAGGGAATTTCAAGATCATCCAACAATTTCATTCTACATAGGAGAGAAATCAAAGAAAAGAAAGTACTTTATCTTATGTAAGGAACGGCACCAAAAACGGAGGAGAGCTTAAACAAGCTTTATTTAGGTACACTCCCGGGCGAGGTTCACTGGTCCGAGAGAAAGTGGCCAGAGAAGTCGCGCCCGGGCGAGGGTTTGGGCAGAATTTATAAGGGGAAGAAGGGAAAGGGGTGTGGTGAATCCCGGAGGGCGCAGGGTATTCCTTATTTGGTGGTCTTTTCGGGTATAGTTGAGGACTGTTAGTCCCGCCCCTCGAAAGGCGGGAAGGCTGGGCGGGGTGGAAAGTCCCCAGGTCAGTTCCTGGAACTGGGTGGTCCGGAAAGTCTCCAGGTCAGTTTCAACCTGTGAGTCTGATTGCGTTCCCCTGCCTCGGGCCAGTTGGCCTTACATCTTACTCATCAACAGTACCTGAAACAGTAAAATAATAATAAATAGCGTAAAGTTTGTGTCTGGCATAGGGTTAACAACTCTGTATACATTATGTCATTCTTATCATGAAATCGGAGATGGTGCTAATTTCTATATTTTTGCAGATGAGAAAGCTGAGATTCCTAGAGGTTAACGAACCTACTCAAGTTCCTTAGTCGGTAAAGAGTGGAGCCACGTGGCAAATCTGACTCCAAAGCCTAAATCCCTTTTCCCACCCATTATTACTATCACATATGATTTTACACTAGGTGCAAATAAATGGGTTGAATTTATAGTATTAGGATTTCCTGGTTGATGTACTCAATGAATGTAGAAAGAAAGAGGGACAGAGGGACAGAGTGAGGGAGGGTAGAAGAAAGAAACCTTATTCAAAATATCCCTGAGTGCCATTACTTCCAAGATTTCTAATCTGGGTCCTTTGCTTTCAGTCCAATGTTATTATTCTTAAAACCAGGTTCTACCAGATGATTATTCCGTGA
Source organism: Phocoena sinus (assembly GCF_008692025.1). Taxonomy (NCBI): domain Eukaryota; kingdom Metazoa; phylum Chordata; class Mammalia; order Artiodactyla; family Phocoenidae; genus Phocoena; species Phocoena sinus. The sequence goes on along the minus strand of NC_045774.1, from coordinate 59,459,749 downwards.
CTCTTAATTAGTAAACTCAGAAGATTAAGTAAACTGTATCAGCTCAGTAGGATAAAAGTTATTACATAACATAAAAAGCTTCCTAATGTTGATCTAAAAGTATTAACATTGTTACCTCACCAGGCACTGGAAAAATCACGTGAAAACCTCTGCAGTTATATAAACATTGCAAACTTTAAAATTCAATAATCTAAATATACTTTACAGATCAAATAGATTATCTTCTTTGCAATGGATAAACATTTTACATACATTCATTAGCTAAAGGTAATTAAGGAAAAGCCCACTGGCATAAATATTTCAGAATTTATTTCTATCTATGAATGAATCCATTTTTTATTTTTGTTTTTCATATATTTGTAAACCAATATTTTGTTTTTATGCTTATTCTAGTGTACATGCATAAAATATGTATAATATATTAATCTTTAAAAATAAAATCAACAGATTCTTCTTGTAATTTTTCGTGATACAAGCTATGTAGCATATTATATACTATACATTAAGATTTCACTACAGGGACTTCCCGGGTGGTGCAGTGGTTAAGAAACCGCCTGCCAATGCAAGGGACACGGGTTTGAGCCCTGGTCCGGGAAGATCCCACATGCCACGGAGCAACTAATCCCGTGTGCCACAACTACTGAGCACGTGTGCCACAACTACTGAAGCCCACACACCTAGAGCCCGTGCTGTGCAACAAGAGAAGCCACAGCAATGAGAAGTCCATGCACCGCAACGAAGAGTACCCCCGCTCGCCGCAACTAGAGAAAGCCGGCGCACAGCAACAAAGACCCAACGCAGCCAAAAATAAATAAATAAATTTATTAAAAAAAAAAAAAAGATTTCACTACAATGTAAAGCATTGATGAGCACTTTTTCATAAATAATTGGTTTTTCTCCCCATCAGGTATGACTTATAAAGCATTTTGAAATTGCCAAATAGATTTCAAATTCACTATTATTATTATGTTTAAACTACGACTTTAAAACGCATTACTGTTGTCATTATTTAATAATTAACTCTATACCCTGCGTTAAGTACCTACTATGTGCCTGACCTCAACCAGGAACTACAACATAGTCTAATACAGGAAGGAACGTTAGGCTTTTTTTTCCTTTGGGGTTTTATTTGCTGGTTCTTTAAGAATTCAACATTTGAAGTTTCTAGTGACTTAAGGAGAAAAGCACAAAACCAGCAGCCACTGTTTTATCAACTGTTTCAGTTCAGACTTTATCTCAAACCAGATTTTCGACAAAGTTTTCTTACCTAGTACACTTAACTTATTTGGTTTTATAGACTTAGGTTAGAACGCTTCCCTGTGAAAGAGGAAAATGTTGCTTGAACTAAGATAATTTGGGAACATCTGATCCATGAGACTCTGCATTTAGAAAGCATTTTATGAAGTCAGACCAATAGTCCTGGGTAATTTCTAACTCCATCCATATTTCTGTCAGATATTCTCCACACAAATTTTTGCATTCTTGTGAAAGCAAAACAAATATTTTTCCTTTAAATAACTTCTTAGGTGACACTCTTTAACAGGATTAGAAAAACCTTTGCTCTAATTGTGGCAGTTAGAGGACGGGCAAGCTTACATCAATTATACTCTGTGCAAAGGACTATGTAATGTGATGGAAACAATCATGTCTAAATGTCAATGGAATTGAGATTTCTTCACCTAAAAAAAAAAAAAACGAGAATACTGGGGAAGAAGGCTAATGATTAATTATCTTCAGGAGTATGTGCAGTGTTAAGGAAGAATCCAGATGCATTCTTCTTTTCAAGTAAAGATAAAGAGCATGGGGCTTCCCTGGTGGCGCAGTGGTTGAGAGTCCGCCTGCCGATGCAGGGGACACGGGTTCGTGCCCCGGTCCGGGAGGATCCCACATGTCGCGGAGCGGCTAGGCCCGTGAGCCATGGCTGCTGAGCCTGCATGTCTGGAGCCTGTGCTCTGCAATGGGAGAGAGGCCACAGCAGTGACAGGCCCGCGTACTGCAAAAAATAAAAATAAAAAAAATAAAGAGCAAACAGACTGAAATTTCAAGGAAATTTAATTAGAGATAAGATATAATGTCTTGACTATAGGATAATGAAATATTGTAACAGATTCAATAAAAAGGTGTTTTGAAAACTCTACATTGATTAAAGGCTTTGATCCATCTAGGAGCAGAGAAGTAAACCAGACAAACTCAATTCAACAGAATAATTATGTAAAATACAGATTGTCTGCCAATAAGTTTCTCTCCTAATAGAATCTCAGGGAAATTTTTTTTATTTTATATTAATGATATCTACAGGCCTTTTTTTCCCCTCTCATATTACATGTATTACTATTACCGGCAGTCTGGTCAAACTATTATTGATGAGTGGCTAAGAACAAAAAATTTGACCATAAAAGTTTACTTTCCTGCTGACCATGTAAGTGGAAGCTCTTTTGATGTAGCTCTGATTTTTATGTAGCTTATTAGGAATTGTAGGCTCCTCCCTGAAATCCCCATGTTGGAAGGTCTTTGTGACTAAAAAGAGCCACAGATTCTTCCATTACTTTTGGGTCACATGATTCCAAAGATGGTGTAAACTGGCAGTGATGTTGTAGAGCAACGGTTCTCAAACTTTTCCACCCATAAACTCTTATATCAGTCAACAAAGCAGAAACGACTCCAGGTATTTTAAATATCAGCATTTTAATACAAGGCGTGGATTACAGACTAATTGGAGGAACTAGAAGAATAAGAATATGAGAAGGAACTAGAGGAGTACAAAGCATTAGAAGGTTTTTACATAAAGATTAGGAAGTTGCTACCATCTCTTGGATGATGGCCATGAGCCCACACTCACTGCTGGGTTCCCAGGAGGCATGGCCTCTGCAGCCGCCACTGCTGTTGAAATCACACTGCTGCTGCAGGGCAAGACATCAAGAAGTCTGAAGTCTTATGGTGGCTTCTGAAATTAGTGTTGTTGCTGCTGAAGCCGATAGCCGTTTGCAATAATTCCCAGTCACCCACAACTGCTGCTGATGAAAACTGATGGAAAGGAAAAATAGCTTTTCCCTTTTCCCTTACCTTCTGGTGAGGCCAGTACATCCCATTAGCCAGAACCTAATAGCTAGCTAAGTCAAAGAACTGAGAATATATAGTTTGCAGACTTCCAACCCTGGCAATACAAAGGACTATATAAATGGTGAGGGTGGATCCCAGAGTATGCTGATACCTAGCACAGTGCCTGTCACCTAGCTTGTGCCCCAGGGATACGTATCAAATGAATGATTGATGGGGGGAAGGAATGTTCAGACATTAATAAAACACATTGCATGTTTAAAAAATCTCTTAGTCGTTGTCTTTCTATTTCCTCCAGATGATTTGAGGTTGTTTCAGTCAGACAATGAAAATGAAGATAAAATAATAAGATCCACTTAATAAGGGTGTCAAGAGGACAGTTTTAGAAGAAAGCTGGGTTACAATTAATCAAGGCTTAAAATTTTTTATTGATGCCAAGGTAGGCTTGCCAGATAAAATACAGGATACCCAGTTAAATCTGAATATTATATGAGACATTTTTTACATTAAAAATGTAAAAAAAATTTTAATTTAATTTTTAAATTAAAAAGTGTTCGTTGTTTATCTAAATTTAAAATTTCCTTATGCCAAAGGACACCAGTTTCTCTTCTGTATCCTATTTCTTGTTATTTAGCATCACATCATGAGACAGGGTGCAGAATATATGGCAGAATTTGTTTATTACCAAACTTCCATATTATTAAATAGAATGTCCTTATAAGACCTTAATGTTGGGATCTCTCCAAAGGGAGAAAAACTAACATGATGATTCACATTTAATAGCATTTTATGTATTACAAATAATTTCACATATATTCTCATTTAAAAAGTATTATAATTTTATGATATCAGCCTAACTATTCTTATATTTCAAATTTTTAAAAGATAAGGCTCAGAAGGTATAAGTAAAATTTGCCCAGTCACAAGATTAGCATATGTGCTGCCACTTGAATGTCCTTTCCCTTATCTCCACGAACTTTCTGCAGTCAATATAGTTTAAAACACTAAAGCTAAAATTTGGTTGATATAAACATGAAGGATGAGCCTAGCAGAAAAAAAAAAAAAAAATCCTAAGAGGCCAAACCGAACATAAAAGGAAAGAGAAGGAATTCTACCTGCTTTTCCTTAGGAAACATCAGCTGTAGGTTTTATTAGTTGATCACTTGCATACCTTCAAGCCTAGGTCTTTTTCAGCGTCAACAGGCATAGTTCTACATGTTGAGAACATAAAGATAAAGAGAACATTGTCTGTGAAATTGTGAACTTACAGTCTAAGGGGAAGGGAACGCTCATTGAGAGAAATTTGATTTACCCAGCCTTTCTACTACATGTTGCTAAAGAGACATAAACTGGACATTGTTGGCTAGGGCTGTGTTTAAGCTTCCTCAGGGATCTCATCTGCATGATTCCATTCACTATCTCAGTATTCTTGTGAGTATAAAGACATTGTTTATGATGAAATATAAATTATGAATATACACATATATATATGAACTCCTTTATTGCTCAGGTGTTTCAGATTAATACTGACTTTACACACCAACTGTGTAATGATGGGGTTTGGTGTATGTAATTAGTACAGTTTGGACAGTGAAATTTCACCCAGGGTGTGTCAGGGCAGTTGTATGATGAATGTTAACAATATTTAAGATACTGCTATTCTGAATCATGCTCTCATGGGGAACTCCAGAGGTCATCTCTACTCTACTGGCCTCAGGCAAAGCTACTTCCAATAATCCAAGACAGAGACCTCTTCTCCGTTCTTAAGAATTACCACGTGTGGCAATTTGGTATAACCTCCTCCACAGTCATTCTCATTCCAATGTAGATCTTTTTGGAAATCCAGATTTCATTTAAAAAGATGAAAGCTTTCACCACCTTCCAATAATTTAAAAGAAAGTGCATTTGTAGGCTTGCACTACCATTTCAAACTCATGCTTAACCGAAATCTATTCTAAAAACAAATGATGGTGGCCAAGCATATTTGATGAGGTTTCTCTATTGCAGTTCAATAAGGATTATTCGTTTTGGGTTAGCTTTCTTTGGATGACCCATCTGTGATGAAACAAACTGTTGCTTCTCTTTGATAAACTTCCCTTTGTATAATCATCCTGTGTTCACCCAAGTTTATCAGGATAAATGATTGATTAAAAATTTTGTAAGGTATTGACATGTCGGTCACATCTTCCTATTCAGCTAAATCAGTATCTTTCTTTTTTTTTTTTTTTTTTGGCTCATTTCCTAGGTAGATTGCATCTGGTCTTTGGGTAAACACAGAGGAGTTGCGCCCTCTTCCCAGGCTTTATAATGAGAATATTCTGTCTGATCAGGTGCATGCACCCTGCTGTCATTTGCAGCCTGACCTGTAGGTCAGGGGTGTTGTGAGCTGGCTCAGGGATGCATACTAATCACATCCTCTTGTCTGTCTGTTTTGTTGACTGGTTCTCCTCAGGGTCGTGGCTATCTTGAGTAGCAGCCCAAAGGATAAAGTGTGCCCTGTCTGAGCTGTAAAACTTTGACTGTGGACCAATTGTATCTGACATACAGCAGCATGAGGTTTGGTTTAGCCTTTGGATTTGGAACAGATCACTGGCTATCAATGGCTGATAGTGACATGCAGTTTACTGAATCTCTCCTTCTTTCTGACAGCTCTACATGGGGAAGAAATGGATTGTTTTTAAGGTAGGGAGTTTGTGTTTCAAAATATAAAACATACTCTGCATGAAAATTTTTCCATGAAAACAAAACTACTAAATTACAATTTTTTTAAGAAAAGGAAGTATTTCATTTCAAGACTCTGGTTTCAACATGCAACATACAGGCTACACGAGGGCACGTTTACGATAGAATTCAATAGGGAGCTGGGAACATAGGAGGCTGTTAAGTGTTTTCAATGAGATTTCTCTGTACTGACTTATGTATATAAAAGTTATAACTTTTGCTTCTTTCAGTGAAATGACTCTTGAATCACTGAATGTATGTAAGAGACAAGTTTAATGCTTTTCCAGTGTCACTCCACCTGACACCAAAATTTGTTAGTACCAGATTGAATTAGAGTTTATCTCTAGTCTGCTCTAATAGTTATGCAATGTTTGCATAATTCAAGTTTTAAAAATTTAAGTCCTCCTCCCCCCCATAGGTAAAGACATCATACCAGTTGCTATGAGGAGGGAAATAGAAAAATAAGTAAATTATGTGATCAGAGCCCTCAAAGAGCTTAGAATCTTCCAAGAGAGATAAAGCATAAAACAAAGCAGACTGTCATAAGTACTATGAAAAAATACAAACACTTATGGAAGCTTAGAAGAAAGAGTGTTTACTTCCAACCAGATTTTGAGGAAATGGCAAGATTTCCAAAGATGGAAATGAGGGATGAGCAAGGAAGGACATGCCAGGAGGGAACAAGGTAAACACTTAGGAGTGTAGCTTAGAGCAGAGAGTAGATGAAGAGGTCAAGATAGGGTGAGGACACTGTGCTCCAGGAAAAATAAAGTGCCAATAATTGGGAAGGGTGGGTTGCAGGTAGGTGAAATTGGAGGTTAGGAGACTAAGTAAGGAACAACTGCAACAAGGCCGAATAGAGGTGAGAAGTTCTCAACTTGCATCCTTGCAGCCTTAATAGAGACAAGAGAATGATTTCCAAGAATCATTTTACACATGAAGTGAATGTAATCCTTGTTTAGAGAAAGGGGAGTAGGCTTTCCTTGGAGTACACTCCCTCACAAACTTGTACACATAAGATCTTTTAGTGTCTTTCCAGGACTTCAGTAGCTCACTGAGCAAAGATCTATTATGAGATTTAGAATACTGTTAACTTTTCCATCATGCCTTCTAGATGAGACCCACTCAGCCTCATTTGTCTCATTTGACTTTATCTCCAGGATGGCAATGGTTGATAAATGATCATTAATTAAATGAATGGATGAATACATCATTTCAGTGTTTTGTTTGTGGGTCACTGGAGAATTATGGCATCTTTCATAAAGATTAAAAAACATGCAGGAAGGGGAGCAGTTTCATCAAGGGCTACAGATTTAGTTATAGACCCCTCTTCTCACATCAGGGACCCAGAAACAGAGTGAGTCATCAAGAGACTTTAAGGTAGTTTTTTGAGTCAAGATTTTGGATTATTTACAATGTCTAATATGTATTAATGATATTGCAGTAATCCATAACTCTGAGATGTTCAGCTCAGTCTCTATGTCCTTTAGCATTGTAACTTCTGTGTTGATATTTACAGTGAAATTACATTATAATATCAATTACATGTAAAGAGTGAGTTGAGATTAAAACATGAGCTTATGCTTCTAAAAACTTAGGCCTCAAAAGCAGAAGTTCAGTCTCAAAAGTTCTAGACTAAGCTCCTATGAATGTGGACCAGATTAAAACAAGTTGGTTCCCAACCTTCCATGTCATCTAGTTTTCTGATGTTTATATTTTCAGCAAACTACTCCCAAACTGTTTTTTTTGTGTGTGTGTGACACATGGCAGGATAGTTTTTCTTAAGAATATGACGAATGCTTATAAGAGGAAATACCTGATACTCTGTATTCAGGACAGGTTTATTAAGTACATTGTTTAAGTCCAATTCATATCTTTACAGTTTTATCAGCTTGGTAACAGAATTCTATTAAATGAATTTACAAAGTTATGTGAGTAATGCTAAGATGTGCCATATTTTTCATGGTCTAAGTAGTATTACTGTAGCTGAGTTTACTCTAGAGCCATATGGCAATTCTGGAAAAGGAATGAAAGGGAGAGAGAGAGAGAGAGAGATCTATGTTGTGCTGGAAGTTTACCCGTAAGAATGAACTCATAGGTTACCTTGTTTTCTGGCTTCCCCTTGGGAAGCACAGGCAAAAATAGAAAGGAGGATTGAGATTAACTCCCTATGGGGTCACTGTGGGTGCCTGTCAGCACCTGACCCCTTTGTCTCCTGGTTCTAGTAAATGTTCCCTTCTTTTGCCCCTTCAGGCTTAGGGGTGATAATAATGCCTTGTATCTCTAGCCCTAAGGTATGACAATACCCCTTGCAAACACTCTTTGTAAATTGTCTTCTCATTAAACTCCTCTTAAATTACCCTATTTGACTATCTTATCTCATTGCTACTGAGACACTAATCGATAGTCATAAGAGACTGAATGTACTTGTTTCAAGAGCTTCTACAATTTTATTCATATGTAAATTTTACTCATATTGAAAGTATTTTTGGCTTTAACCCGTGAATGAAATTATCAACAAAATGACCCTTTTCAGTTCTTCTGGTGGAAAAAAAGGAAATTATTAGAAGAGGCCCAAAAGAATTTGTGCCAACTGGGACCCCACATTTATCTGTTAATCAGCAAATCATTTGAAAAGAAAATAAGCGTGAATACTGAAAAATAGCAAAAGTGATAAGACAATTACATTATATGATCTTCTTAAATATACTTCAGTATCATACAGGATATGATTTATTTCCTTGTATTTGTGGATAAATCTCAACTTTGGAATGCTCCAAACCGCAGGACTCAATTCTCTTCACTATTTCATTCATTCCTTTTGATATGTCAGCCAGTCTCATAACTTTAAATATTGTCTGAACTCTCACTTCTGCATGGTATGGAGTGGGTAACAGAACACCAGCATTCTACCAAGAACAACTGTGATAGTCAAAAAAAAAAAAAAAAATCAGAAATCATCTGTGTGAAGCCAGCAGAGAACTGCAGAGGCAACAAGAACTGAAAATGCTAAAACTTGGGAAAGGTAAGAGCTTCCTAGAAGTCAGCTGACTTTCTTAGCCATTTATTTTGGCCCACTTGTCAGTTCTGAGCAAATAAGAGGCTTAGAATTAAGCCTTTGTATCTATAGGGGGCCATTTCTAGGGGAAAGAGAAACTAGCAGAGATTGGGCAGAGACTTGGAGGAACTTCATGCACATGGATACTTATCTCTTCAGGACAGTTTTTAAACCCCAGTGATGAATGGGGCAAGAGACCCCAAGCATAAGCAGAAAGGCTCTGAAAGCAGAGGAGAGATTTCAGCAGCCTCACAAGACCAAGATTAGAATTGGGGGCCTGACAGGAGAGAGGATCACGGGTCAGCTAGAGATAAACTGAGCCTATGAGGGCCACAAGCCAGCCTGACCATGGTATTGGCTTAGGCAAGGATGGGTGAATTGTCTCTGGAGGAACATAGCATCATCTGCAGCTTCTGCCATGTATGGGGTTTTTTTACATTCATCATATCTAGCATTCAACCAAACATTTCTAAAAATTCCAAAAGAAAATACCACATCATTTTAAAAGAGAGAGGAATAAAAGAGAGCCAATAGAAACAAATCCTTAGAGTACCTAGATATTGGAATTAGGTGAAAAAATATTTTTAAATAACTGAATGCATCTATAGAGATTATTCTTTAAAAGGTATCACCAGCCTAGATATCTGCCCCAGACTCCAGACTTACATATGGACACATCTACTTCACATCTTCAGTTACATGGCTAACACATACTTCAGACCTAACATGTACAAAATAAGACTCCTGATCCTCAAAAGTCATTTGTTCCATAGTCATTCCGGTTTCAGTAAGTTACAACTCTGTCTTTCCAACTGTACAAGTCAAAAACTTGGAAATTATTTTTAAATCTCCTCTTTCTCTCATATCACACATCAAATACATCAGAATATACTATTTGCTTTTTTTCAGAATATACCTACAATTCCACCATGTTTTGCTATCCTCATTGCTATTTCCTTGGTCTGAACTATGGTTATCTCTTGCTTGTATAAGTGCAATAGTCCCCTTCTCATCTCCTGTATCTGTCCTTGACCTCTATGGACTATTCTCAGTGCAGGAGCTAGGATTACCCACTTGATACAGAAGTCAGATTACGTAATACCTCTGCTCAAAAAAACTCCAAAGATTGCCTGTATGAGGAGTTCCATTGTGATGTAGTAACAAACAACCCCAAAATCTCAGTGCCTTAAAATATCAAAGGCTCATTTCTTATTGCCATTATCTGCCTATTATAGGTGAGAGGAACAGTATACTTCATATCTTTTCATCTTGAACACCCCAGGACCCAGATTATTATAGGAGCCACCAACTGTAAAGTTGTCAGTAGCAGTTCAGAAGAAAGTAAAGGAAGGTGAGGCCCACGTGAGTTCTCCAGAGTAACAATGTCACTGCTGCTCACATTCCATTGGCCAAAGCCAGTCACATGGCAAACCAAAGACTGTAAGGTCTACAGCCCTGTACATTATCTTCTTCCTGTGTTATCTTAGCTCTATCATCACATCTTATTACTCTTCCCCTCACTTATGCTGCTCCAGTCATGTTAGTCTTTTTGATGTTCCTCAAACATACCACACATGCTCCTGACTTAGAACTTGCTGTACCTTCTGCTTGGAACAGTTTCCTTCCAGAAATCCCTTCCCTGGTTCTTTTAGATCTTTGTTCAAAGACATCTTCTCACAAGGCCTTCCCTTACCATTCTATTTTAAATTTTACCTCTTAATATTCGCTCTATCACTCCCTATTCTTTATTTTTCTTTATAAGACTTACCATCATGAAATACTATATTTTTCTTCTTTATTGCCTGTCTACCTCACTAGAATATAAGCTTCATGAAAGCAGGAGTTTCTTTTTCAGCTAGCTTATCCCCAGTACCTACAGGAATGCCTGACACATAATGGATGCTAAATAAATATTTGTTCCATAAATATCATGTCCCATCTTATTTTTATAGGACTTTAAAATGTACAAACCATTCTGATATACCTCATCTCATTTAATATTTATAACCACCTAGAGAAGTACTAGCATGTGAATATATCAAAAAAAAAAAACTGCCTTAATAAGATGCTAAATGTGTAACTTGGGCAACTGTAGTCTGAAATACTCACTGATAATCACCAAGTTTAATATAATGAAGAGTGTGTGAGAGATGGCTCAAATCATCTACTGAAATGTAAACATTTTACTGCCTGCACATCTCTAATAAGAATTGATGTGGTGTGTCATCTGTAATTTAATCACCAGCATTACATCTTGATAGTAAACAAGGATCACTAGACTATTGCCTATAAAGTTAGATTACAGTGTATACAAAGTATACACTGAATTTGGGTAGTATTTCAGGTGTGACACATGATGATAAATGGAAAGAATTCAAACTTAAAATAGCACTCTTATAGCTGATCCTATCAAGCCTCTAAATTTTAGTGCTTACTGCAGTGTATCACCAGTCAGTTCCAACCTTGTCCTGAATATCTGGACAGAGGAACAAATTAAGTCCTGAGTTTTATTTCTGGATTTAAAATCATTTTATTTATTTGGTGTGTTGTTTTCATTGACTTGAGGAATTTCATCAGAATTTATGACATAATGACAGTGGAAATAACTGATCTAAACAACTTTACTATCAAGAGAGTTGACACCTCTTTATAATTATAGATTGGAATACTTCAGTCTTTAAAATATTTTAAAGAAAATTTAGTTTTTTTAACTAAAGCAAATTTTGGGTGTACATTGTGTGTAAAGGCTTTTTGTTGATTTCACTGACATCCTGTAACAACAGAATAACAGAATCCATCTGAACACAGAAGCTAGACAAAAAATGAGAAACACACGCACACGCACACACACGCACATGCACATGCACACACACACACCACCAGAGATTTACCAAGTTACCGTTGACTTCTAAGGAGCTAATGATTTGTTTCATTGTTTTACTGTTACACACAGTTTATTTTTCAGCTATTTAAAACTATACTGCTATATATATGACATTAAGCACTTGGTATAAGAGAAGTCAGTGGCTTATAGTCTATATAGGCCACAATTTTACATGCAAATTAATAAATAAGAAATTAAGCAAAATATTGACCCTTGAATTGAGTGAGAAATTAAACTATTATAAGAATATACTGCACATTGAAGGCTCCCCTTATGATTCTTTTATATCTGGGATTTTGCTGCTCTGATGCTGTGTGAGCATCAGGACCATGGACAGCATCTTGGGTTTCCATAGGAATACATGTTTCTATAATAGAAATTAATAGAGGATTCTTTTTTTTTATGCAACATGCCTTATTCCCCCAATATTATCTTTTTAACATCTTTATGGGAGTATAATTGCTTTACAATGTTGTGTTAGTTTCTGCTGTATAACAAAGTGAATCAGCTATATGTATACATATATCCCCATATCTCCTCCCTCTTGCGTCTCCCTCCCACCCTCCCACCCTCCCTATCCCACCCCTCTAGGTGGTCACAAAGCACCGAGCTGATCTCCCTGTGCTATGTAGCTGAATAGTGGCTTCTTAAAAATGCATTATAAGCAATGTCATTTGATATTTTTTCCATTACTATAAATTAAAAATCAGTTATTATTAAAAGCCTTCACAAAGGACATTTGAGTGCCAACACAGCAATTTCTTTCTTGAAGGGATGTCAAACCACATTTAACATGTTCCCATATACAGCAATGATCAAATAACCACTTTTAGAGGAAGATTATTTGATTTTCAAAAAAAGGAAAATCTGGATCATCAATTGTTTGCTAATTTGCTTTGAGGGAAGAAGGGTAGAGAGAAGGGGGTCACACAACATTTCTTCTGCTTGCCTCACTTTCTTTTCATTGTAGTAGCATAAACATGTTCTTACACATAAAATGATCTCAGATCACTTCTCAAATTGTACATCTATTACACTTTTTCTTATGTTGATCTTATGAAGCACTCTTCTGGTCTTGGTTCAAACAAGAAAAGTGAACTTGTTCTGAACTTACAGAATCAGGCATTCAAATCACAAGTCCCAGGTAGGGAAGCTGATGTTTGATAATCTTCACTGCAGAGCTGGTGGTGTTTGCTTGAGAGCATGTTAGCATTAATGTATTTGTCCTTACATTTAATTCAAAGCATCTTACACAGACACCATTAATGGTATTTTGCTAGCACTTTCAAATGACTTCTAATGTAATTTAAATCAATTCAATTTAGCAGCCATTTATTGTGCAAAGATCTGTACTTTGTGTGTTTTAGGTGATACAAAAGCATGGTCCCTATCCTAAAGGATATTTTTATCTATTGAGGAAAATGGATATAGGCATCACTCACATTACATAAGGGAGATTATAAAAAGTGCTATAATGGAGGCTCAACATAGTCCTTAACATATAGACTCAACATAGAGGATCAGAGAGGAGATGGATTCTGATGGGGATTTTTTAAAAAGGAAAAGTTTCAAGGAACTGATCAAAGATTTAAAGGAAAAATAAGATTTCAGCAGCCACATATATTGAGGTTGGAAGAATGAGTTAGGATAAACAGATTCCAAGTTTGACATATGGAATGAAGGTGAGAAAGAGTGGTGTACAGAATGTAAGGGAAACAGCAAGTCATTCTGTATAGGGCACAAGATGTATCTTGTATTCTGGAAAATATACATGGAGAGGTAAATTGGGCCAGACAAGGGTAAGTGTCAAACACTCAAATGGAGTTGTAGTTCTGGTCCTTAGACAATGCAGTTATTAGTGGTTTTGAAGAAGGACATTATGATAAAAAAATGAAAAGTCTAGCATTGCATGATGGATGAATTGGGGAGTCAGGAGAGAATTTTGATGTGGAAGCTGTCTGTGATTTTTAACTCTAAGAGATTGAGAGGGCAACACAGCAATTTTCAGATGTAAAGAATGCTAGAGGAATGAGTATAGACAGGCAGATGGTGACTTCAGCTTCAGACTTTGTGAGTTTCAAATGGTAGCCTAACCTAATGTCTCTGTAAAAATAACTAGTGGGCATTAAAAAATAATTATCTCCAGGGGGAAATAATTTATCACAAATGTTTTTAGATAAATGTTGTTTGTTTCTCAAGAAAAGAAACAAGTTTATACCATTTCTAGAACTTGCCAATAGAATTTACCAATAAAAAATAATTAGTTATAGTAGATATTTTGGTAGAAACTTTTGTAAAAGCTACTTTTTTCTTTTCAGAAAAGTGATACAGGTTCCACTGTAAAATTTTGGAAAATTCATATTAAAAGGTAAACAAAAAATTGCACTTTATTCCATCTCTCAGAGAAAATGACTGTTGCTCTTTTGGGTAAGGTGTTCAAGTCTTTGCCCATGAGTGTGTGTGTGGGCGGGGCATAGGGGGAATGCACCTGTACATGTGTTTAAAATAAAATAGGAACATAGAATTTTGTGATCCGATTTATTCACTTAATGTATTATTAGCATTTTTCATGACATTAAATAACCTTCTATAGCCTCATGTTTAAAAATTAATAGACTTGGGACTTCCCTGGTAGCACAGTGCTTAAGAATCTGCCTGCCAATGCAGGGGACAAGGGTTCAAGCCCTGATCCAGGAGGATCCCACATGCCGCGGAGCAACTAAGCCCGTGCGCCACAACTACTGAGCCTGCGCTCTAGAGCCTGCAAGCCACAACTACTGAGTCCACATGCCACAACTACTGAAGCTCGCATGCCTACAGCCCATGCTCCAAAACAAGAGAAACCACTGCAATGAGAAGCCTGAGCACTGCAATGAAGAGTAGCCCACGCTCAACACAACTAGGGAAAGCCTGCACGCAGCAATGAAGACCCAATGAAGCCAAAAATAAATAAATAAATAAAATTTTAAAAAATTAATAGATTTGCCAGGGGGAGTTTTAGATTTACAGAAAAATTGAGCAGAAAATACAGAGGGTTCCCTTATACATGCATCTCCCCCACATACACAGTTTCATGTTATTATCTTGCTTTAATATGGTATATTTGTTATATTCAATGGATAAATATTGATATCTTATCATTAACTAAAGTCTAGAGTTTACATTTAGTGTCCAGCCCTTATGCTGTGTTCTGTGGATTTTTACAAATTCACAGTGCCATATATTCAGCAGTACGGTATCATACAGAATACTTTCACTGTCCTTAAAATCCCCTGTGCTCCACCTATTCATCCTTCTCTACTCTTCCTTCAATATTTTTTACTGTATAAATAATTTTGCCTTTTCCAGAATGTGCTATAATTGGAATTATGTATCCTTTTCAGACTGGCACTTAGCAATAGGTATTTAAGTTTCCTCTATCTCTTCTCATGGCTGGATAGCTCGATTCTCTTTATCACTGAGTAATACTCCATTGTGTAGATGCACCACTGCTTGTTTGTACATTCACCTATTTAAAGATATCTTGGGGGGCTTCCCTGGTGGCGCAGTGGTTGGGAGTCCGCCTGCCGGTGCAGGGGACGCGGGTTCGTGTCCCGGTCCGGGGGGGTCCCGCGTGCCGCGGAGCGGCTGGGCCCGTGAGCCGTGGCCGCTGGGCCTGCGCGTCCGGAGCCTGTGCTCCGCAACGGGAGAGGCCACAGCAGTGAGAGGCCCATATACCGCAAAAAAAAAAAAAAAAAAAAAAAAAAAAAAAAAAAAAAAAAAAAAAAAAGATATCTTGGTTAATTCAAACTTTTGGCAATTATGAATAAAGCTACTATGAACTTTTGCATACAAGTTTTTATGTGGACATAAGTTTTCAATGCATTTGGATAAATTCCTAGAAGCATGATTGCTGAATCATATGGTAAGACTATATTTAGCTTTGTAAGAAACTGCTAACCTGTCTTCCAAAGTGACTGTACCATTTTGCAGTCCCATCAGAAGTGAATGAGAGTTCTTGTTGCTCCACATCCTACTCAGCACTTGGAGTTGTCAGTGTTTTTGGATTTTTGCCCTGCTAATAGATGTGTAGTTGCATTGCATGTTGTTTTAATTTCTATTTTCCTAATGCCATTTTTTCATATGCTTATATGCCATCTATATATCTTCTTTGATGAGTTGTATATTCAGATTTTTGTCCAGTTTTTGAAGGGTTTTTGTTTTCTTATTGTTGAGTTTTAATTGCTCTTTGTAAATTTTGGATATAAGTCATTTGTCAGCTATGTGTTTTGCAAATATTTTCTCCCACTGTGTCTCACATTTTCATTCTCTTAACATTGTCTTTCACATAGCAGAAATTTTTAATTTTAATGAGGTCCAACTTATCAATTTTTCTTTCATGGATTGAGCTTTTCATCTTGTATCTAAAAACTCATTGTCAAACTCCAGGTTACTTAGATTTTCTCCTAGAGGAATTTTCTCCTACAGCCTCATTTTTAATGATTTAAAAATATTCCAAAACTAACTTCAAAGCTTTATTTTTGGTCATTTAAATTGTTTCCAATTTTCCACTAGTATAAACAACACTGTGATGAATATCCTTTCAGCTACATTTTTGGGCACATCCACAATTATTTCTTTTAAATTAATTCCTAGAAGTAGAATTTCTGAGAAATTGAGGGTTGGCTTATCAATATTTTGTCCAACTTCCTCCCTGAATGTCTTCTTATACTGCAAAAGCTGAAAAGCTATAATTTACTTCTCCAGAACCCAATTCAGCTAGAATTCTGGATGTCATTCAGATTCTGCTATGAGATGTACTTTTGTGAATCTTGAATTCAGAACTGGGAAGAGAAAACAAGCTTGAGTCACCCACTAGTGAAATCACAGGTGACATAGCAAAAGTGATAAGATTCTGGAGCCAACACCAAGAGCAGCCTTTTCTCACTTTGACATATCATGTCAGTGGCTTGCCTTTGGTGACCAGTTCTACATGAGAGCAAGCTGGGCTTGAGCAATGTTTCCCTTGCTCTTATTAAGGATGTTAGTCAGGGATTTTCTGACAGCATGTCTGCAGCGTGTCAGCATTGATATGTCTGCATGCAATACCTGGAACAGTGCCAATGTCTTGGAACCATGAGAGCATCCAGCCTAGTATATCAAGCCCACATGCTGAGAAAAAAAGAGCAGGGAGATGGAAAGGACATGGGTCTTTAGTGCTGTTGTTGAGTTGCTGGATTAATCCACTTTGAAACAAGTCTACCTCAAAACCTCTTGGTATATGATATAAAAAGTATCCTTATTGTTAAGGCCACTTTTACTTCACTTTTCTGTTGCCCAGAGTCAAAAGTAACTGAAACAAATGGTTATATAATTTATAGTGTTACCATTATAAAAACTATGCTTCCATTAAAACCTATATTTCAAAAGTTATTTAACAATAGATCTTCACGATCTATTGTTAAAAAACTTTTACGCTCTTATTGCAATGTGTTAAGTGATCTTTACACCTCCTTGATACTATTATCATCCCCTTTTTATAGATGAGTAAAATGAGGCTGAGACAGGACAAAGGATTTGCTTGGGTTTAGACTGCTAGTAAATGGTGGAGTACGGATTTGAACTCTAGCAGTGTGACCCTGACTCCCCACTCAAACCTCGGGGCATCACTACCTCAAACTATACTGTATGTCTCTAGTAGGTGTAGTATGATCCTGATTGTCTTTGTTTTATGGATAAGACACATATAGATAGATGCACCCATATGCATGGAGTAGAGGACTGGAAGTAAACACAGTGAAACATGAAAATAGTCATCTATAGATATTGGGATTGTGGGTGATGCTCATTCAATTCTTTGAACTTTTCTTTATTTTCCAGATGTTCTATTAAAATAAACAAATAAAACTTTTATATTGAATAAGTCAGATAAAATGTTACCTGAAAATAATGTAAATGTCAGATGGATTTCATATTTAAAAGAAAAAGAAATTTTGAATAAAGTTAACATTTTATAATGCTGAAAAATGATAGATTTTAAAATTATTACATAAAGCATAAGTAAACTCAAAACTTGTTAAAAATTTGTTTACAAACTGAGAATAATTGTGATACCTAGAAATTCAAAAGACAGACAAAATTCATTATAAATTTACCAAATAGATATAGCAAATATATATTTTTATTGAGATATAATTGACATATAACATGGTATAAGTTTAAGGTGCACAAAGTGTTAATTTGGTATTTATATATTGCAATATGATTACCACCATTAGCTAACACCTCTACCATGTCCCATAATTATCATTTCTTTTTTGTGGTAAGACTATTTAAGATCTAGATTCTGAGCAACTTTGAAGTATATAATACAGTATTGTTGACTATAAATACAAGCAGTTCACTAGATCTCCAGAATTTATTCATATTCTAACTGCAAGTTTGTACTCTTTGACCAACAGCTCCTTAATTCCCTTACCCTCAGCCCCTGGTAACCATCATTCTATCTCTGCTTCTAAAGTTCAGCTTTTTTTACATTCCATATACATATGATATAGTATTTGTCTTTCTCTGTCCAAGTTTTTCCACTTAGCATAATGCCCTCAGGGTCCATCCATGTTGTCACAAATGACAAGATTTCTTTTTTTCTCGTGGCTGAATAATATTCCATTGTACATATATACTACATCTTCTTTATCCATTCATTCACTGGACTGACACTTAGGTTGTTTCCATGTCTAGGCTATTGTGAATAATGCTGCAATAAACATGAGAATGCAGATATCTTTTCAAGACAATGATTTCATTTCCGTGGAATATATACCCAGAAGTGTAATTGCTGGATCATACAGTAGTTCTATTTTTAATTCTTGGAGGAACCTCTCATTGTTTTTCCATAATGGCTGAACCAATTTACATTCCCATAAGCAGTGCACAAGGGTTCCCTTTTCTTCACATTCTCACCAACACTTCTCTTGCTTTTTTGACAGTAGCCATTCTAACAGGGGTGAGGTGGTACCTCATGTGGTTTTGGCGATGACACCAAAAGCACAAGTAACAAAAGAAAAAACCAACAAGTAGGACTACATCAAAACAAATACAAATTTTTATCATAGTTTTATAGGCTTGTTTCTTCTTTGTGAAGAATCTTTGAAAAACTTTGATGTGCTTATCTCTAAAAAGCAAACTTAATTTGGGAAATTATTTGGGAATAATATTCATTACGTGAATTACAGTGATGCCTATTTTTTCATAACAAAATATCTGCTTAAAAATTTTGGGCCGCTGCCATGTCAGCCACGCTTTGTGCCAACAGACTCCCGCCACTCACCGTGCAGAGCTGTTGGTCCCACCACGCTCGCCACCACCACTGCTGGCACGACAGAGAGTAAAGGAACATGAGGGCCTGAAATGTGTTCGTGTTCCCATCAGTGTTTCCCCATTAACTATAAAGACCCAAGGTCTGAGGCATCCAATGTCCCAGAAAAATACTAATTAAAGTAACTTCTTGGGTGGACCTTGAAGATGGCAGAGAACACGTGAAAATCACCTTCCTCCCCACAAATACATCAAAAATACATCTACATGTGGAACAACTCCTACAGAACACCTACTGAATGCTGGAAGAAGACCTCAGACTACCCAAAAGATGCCTGAGGACAACCTACACAGAGAGGTGGGGGCAAGACCAAAGCTGAACCCCAGGAGCTGTGCGAACAAAGAAGAGAAAGGAAAATTTCTCCATGCAGCCTCAGGAGCAGTGGATTAAATTTCCATGATCAACTTGATGTACCCTGCATCTGTGGAATACCTGAATAGACAACAAATCAACACAAAACTGAGGCGGTGGACTTTGGGAGCAACTGTAGACTCGAGGTTTGCTGTCTGCAACTGACTTGTTCCTGATTTTTATGTTTATCTTAGTAGAGATTTTAGTGCTTGTTATCATTGGTGGATTTGTATGTTGGTTTGGTTGCTCCCTTTATTTTTTATTACTTTTTTATTTTAATATTTTTTTCAATTTTAATTATTTTGTTTTGTTTTATTTTTTCTTTCTTTTTTTCTCCCTTTTCTTTTTAGCCATGTGGCTGGCAGGGTCTTGGTGCTCCAGCCTGGCATCAGGCCTGAGCCTCTGAGGTGGGAGAGCCGAGTTCAGGACCTCCCGGCCCCACATATTATCAATCTGCGAGAGCACTCCCAGAGATCTCCATCTCAACACTAAGACCCAGCTCTACCCAATGGCCAGCAAGCTCCAATATTGCACATCCCATGCCAAACAATTAGGAAGACAGGAACACAACCCCACCAATTAGCAGAGAGGCTGCCTAAAATCATGCTAAGTTCACAGACACCGCAAAACACACCATTGGATCCAGCCCCACTCACCAGAACGCAGGCACCAGTCCCCTCCACCAGGAAGCCTACACAAGCCACTGAACCAATCTTAGCCACTGGGGCAAGGCACCAAAAGCAACGGGAAATACAAACCTGCAGCCTGAAAAAAGGAGACCCCAAACACAGTAACTGAAACAAAATGGGAAGACAGAGAAATATGCAGCAGATAAAGGAGCAAGGTAAAAAACCCACCAGACCAAACAAATGAAGAGGAAATAAGCAGTCTACCTGAAAAAGAATTCAGAGTAATGATAGTCAAGATGATCTAAAATCTTGGAAATAGAATGGAGAAAATACAAGAAACATTTAACAAGGACCTAGAAGAACTAAAGAGCAAACAATGTTAACAACACAATAAATGAAATTAAAAATTCTCTAGATGGGATTAATAGCAGAATAACTGAGGGAGAAAAACAGATAAGTGACCTGGAAGATAAAATAATGGAAATAATTAATGCAGAGAAGAATAAAGAAAAAACAATGGAAAGAACTGAGGACAGTCTTAGAGACCTATGGGACAACATTAAACACACCAACATTCGAATTACAGGGGTCCCAGAAGAAGAGGAGAAAAACAAAGGGACAGAAAATATTTGGAGATATTATAGTTGAAAACTTCCTTAACATGGGAAAGGAAATAGTCAATCAAGTCCAGGAAGTGCAGAGAGTCCCATACAGGATAAATCCAAGGAGAAACACACCAAGGCACATACTAATCAAGCTATCACAAATTAAATACAAAGAAAGAATATTAAAAGCAGCAAGGGAAAAGCAACAAATAACATACAAGGGACTCCCCATAAGGTTAACAGCTGATCTTTCAGCAGAAACTCTGCAAGCCAGAAGGGAATGGCAAGACATATTTAAAGTGATGAAAAGGAAAAACCTACAACCAAGATTACTCTACCCAGTAAGTATCTCTTTCAGATTTGATGGAAATATTAAAACCTTTACAGACAAGCAAAACCTAAGAGAATTCAGCACCACCAAACCAGCTTTACAACAAATGCTAAAGGAACTTCTCTAGGCAGGAAACACAAGAGAAGAAAAAGTCCTACAATAACAAACCCAAAACAATTTAGAAAATGGTAATAGGAACATACATATCGATAACTACCTTAAATGTAAATGGATTACATGCTCCTACCAAAAGAGGTAGACTGGCTGAATAGATACAAAAACAAGACCCATATATATGCTCTCTATAAGAGACCCACTTCAGACCTAGGCACACATACAGACTGAAAGTGAGCAGATGGAAAAAGATATTCCATGCAAATGGAAATCAAAAGAAAGCTGGAGTAGCAATTCTCATATCAGACAAAATAGACTTTAAAGTAAAGACTATTACAACAGACAAAGAAGGACACTACGTAATGATCAAGGGATCAATCCAAGAAGATATAACAATTGAAAATATTTATGCACCCAACATAGGAGCACCTCAATACATAAGGCAAATGCTAACAGCCATAAAAGGGGAAATCAACAGTAACAAAATCATAGTAACGGACTTTAACACCACAATTTCACCAATGGACAGATCATCCAAAATGAAAATAACTAAGGAAACACAAGCCTTAAATAATACATTAAACAAGATGGACATAATTGATAATTATAGGACGTTCCATCCAAAAGAATACACTGTCTTCTCAAGTGCTCATGGAACATTCTCCAGGATAGATCATATCTTGGGTCACAAATCAAGCCTTGGTAAATTTAAGAAACTTGAAATCATATCAAGTAACTTTTCTGACCAGAAAGCTATGAAACTACATATCAATTACAGGAAAAACTCTGTAAAAAAATATAAACACATGAAGGCTAAACAATACACTACTAAATAACCAAGAGATCACTGAAGAAAATAAAGAGGAAATTTAAAAGTACTTAGAAACAAACGATAATGAAAACACGATGACTCAAAACCTATGGGATGCTGCAAAAGCAGTTCTAAGAGGGAAGTTTATAGCAATACAATCCTACCTCAAGAAACAAGAAACATCTCAAATAAACAACCTAACCTTACACTTAAAGCAATTAGAAAAAGAAGAACAAAAAAATCCCAATGTGAGCAGAAGGAAAGAAATCATAAAGATCAGATCAGAAATAAATGAAAAAGGAATGAAGGAAACAATAGCAAAGATCAATAAAACTAAAAGCTGGTTCTTTGAGAAGATAAACAAAATTGATAAACCATTAGCCAGACTCATCAAGAAAAAAAGGGAGAAGACTCAAATCAATAGAATTAGAAATGAAAATGGGGAAGTAACAATTGACACTGCAAAAATACAAAGAATCATGAGGGATTACTACAAGCAACTCTATGCCAATAAAGTGGACAACCTGCAAAATTGGACAAATTCTTAGAGAAGCATAACCTTCTAAGACTGAACCAGGAAGAAAAGGAAACTATAAGCAGACCGATCACAAGCACTGAAACTGAAACTGTGATTAAAAATCTTCCAACAACGAAAGCTCAGGACCAGATGGCTTCACAGGCAAGTTCTATCTAATATTTAGAGAAGAGTTGACACCTATCCTTCTCAAACTCTTCGGAAATATAGCAGAGAGAGGAACACTCCCAAACTCATTCTACAAGGCCACCATCACCCTGATACCAAAACCAGACAAAGAGGTCACAAAAAAAGAAAACTACAGACCAATATCACTGATGAACATAGACGCAAAACTCCTCAACAAAATACTAGCAAACAGAATCCAACAGCACATTAAAAGATCATATACCATGATCAAGTGTGGTTTATCCCAGGAATGCAAGGATTCTTCAATATACACACATGAATCAATGTGATACACCATATTAAAAAACTGAAAGATAAAAACCAAATGATAATCTCAATAGACTCAGAAAAAGTTTTTGACAAAATTCAATACCCTTTATGATCACTACTCTGCAGAATGTGGGCATAGAGGGAAGGTACCACAACATAATAAAAGCCATATACAACAAATCCACAGCAAACATCATTCTCAATGGTGAAAAGCTAAAAGCATTTCCTCTAAGATCAGGAAGAAATAAGGTTGTCCACTCTCACCACTATTATTCAACATAGTTTTGGAAGCCTTAGCCATGGCCATCAGAGAAGAAAAAGAAATAAAAGGAATACAGATTGGAAAAGAAGAAGTAAAACTGTCACTGTTTGCAGATGACATGTCACTATACATAGATAATCCTAAAGCTGCCACCAGAAAACCACTAGAGCTAATCAATGAATTTGGTAAAGTTGCAGGTTACAAAATTAATGCACAGAAATCTCTTGCATTCCTATACACTAATGATGAAAAACGTGAAACAGAAAGTAAAGAAACACTCCTCTTCACCATGGAAACAAAAAGAATAAAATATCTAGGAATAAACCTACTTAAGGAGACAAAATACGTGTGTGCGGAAAACAGTAAGACACCGATGAAGGAAATTAAAATGACGCAAACAGATGGAAAGATATACCATGTTCTTGTATTGGAAGAACCAACATTGTGAAAATGACTATACTACCCAAAGCAATCTACAGATTCAATGCAATCCCTATCAAACTACCAATGGCATTTTCCACAGAACTAGAACAAAAAAGTTCAAAATTTGTATGGAAACACAAAAGACCCCGAATAGCCAAAGCAATATTGAGAAAGAAAACTGGAGCTGGAGAATTCAGGCTCCCAGGCTTCAGACTATACTACAAAGCTACAGTAATCAAGACAGTATGGTACTGGCACAAAAACAGAAATATAGATCAAGGGAACAGGATGGAAATCCCAGAGATAAATCCACACACATATGGTCACCTTATCTTTTTTAAAGGAGGCAAGAATATACAAGGAAGAAAAGACATCCTCTTCAGTAAGTGGTGCTGGGAAAACTGCATAGCTACATGTAAAAGAATGAAATTAGAACACTTCCCCACACCATACACAAAAATAAACTCAAAATGAATTAGAGACCTAAATCTAAGGCCAGACACTATAAAACTCTTAGAGGAAAACATAGGTAGAACACTCTATGACATAAATCACAGCAAGATCCTTTCTGACCCACCTCCTAGAGAAATGGAAATAAAAACAAAAATAAACGAATGGGACTCTAATGAAACTTAAAAGCTTTTGCACAGCAAAGGAAACCATAAACAAGACAAAAAGACAACCCTCAGAATAGGAGAAAATATTTGCAAATGAAGCAACTGACAAAAGATGAATCTCCAAAATTTACAAGCAGCTCATGCAGCTCAATATCAAAAATACAAACAACCAAATCCAAAAATGGACAGAAGACCTAAATAGACATTTCTCCAAAGAAGATATACAGATTGCCAACAAACACATGAAAGGATGCTCAAAATCACTAATCATTAGAGAAATGCAAATCAAAACTCCAATGAGGTATCACCTCACACTGGTCAGAATAGTCATCATCAAAAAATCTACAAACAGTAAATGCTGGATAGGGTATGGAGAAAAGGGAACCCTCTTGCACTCTTGGTGGGAATGTAAATTGATACAGCCATTATGGAGAACAGTTTGGAGGTTCCTTTAAAACCTAAAAATAGAACTACCATATGACCCAGCAATCCCACTACTGGGCATATGCCATGAGAAAACCATAATTGAAAAAGAATCATGTACAACAATGTTCATTGCAGCTCTGTTTACAATAGCCAGGACATGGAAGCAACCTTAGTGTCCATTGACAGATGAATGGATAAAGAAGATGTGGCACATATATACAGTGGAATATTACTCAGCCATAAAAAGAAATGAAATTGATTTATTTGTAGTGAGGTGGATGGATCTAGAGTCTGTCATACAGAGTGAAGTAAGTCAGAAAGAGAAAAACAAATACTGTATTCTAACACATATATATGGAATCTAAAAAGAGAAAAGGTTCTGAAAAACCTAGGGGCAGGACAGGAATAAAGATGCAGACCTAAAGAATGGACTTAAGGACATGGGGAAGGGGAAGGGGAAGCTGGGATGAAGTGAGAGAGTAGCACTGGCATATATACACTACCAAATGTAAAATAGATAGCTAGTGGGAAGCAGCTGCAGAGCATAGCACAGAGAGGTCAGCTCGGTGCTTTGTGACCACCTAGAGAGGTGGGATAGGGAGGGTGGGAGGGAGATGCAAGAGGGACGGGATATGGGGATATATGTATATGTATAGCTGATTCACTTTGTTACAAAGAAGAAACTAATACACCATTGTAAAGCTATTATACTCCAATGAAACTGTTAAAAAAAAAAATCCAGTCTTAAAATAGGAAGGCTATTGTGACAGTGTCAATAAGTAAATATGTTAATTTATAAATGGAGAAAGGTAAATCTGAAAGCTGAATATACTAGAAAAATTTGCTTTCTAGTTCTGTCTCTGCTCTATGGATGTTCAAACTATGTGAGGGGTGCAGAGTGGGGATCGAATCACCACTGTCTTCTGCCAACAGGGGAACCTTCTAAAATGCATCTTCTAATAGAACTTTCTGCGATAATGGAAATGTTCTCTATCTGCTCTGCACTGTCCTGTAGGGGTAGCCACAAGCCACCTGTGGCTGTTGAGCTCTTGAAGTGTGGCTTTTGTGACTGAGGAACTGGATTTTCCATTTTATTTGATTTTCATTCATTTTCATTTGAATAGCCACGTTTAGCTAGTGGTTACTGCACTGGGCAGTGCAGCTCTACAAGATGTATTCAGTATCATTTGAGCAAGAAATTGCACTGTTGCTTTCATGCTGGGAAGTCGACGGCCCTGGAACATGCCCAGCCTGTGAGAAGAGCACAGCTCTAGAATTTTTCATTAGAAAATGACCTCAGACTTGCCTGTATCAAATGATAAATGTCAATTTTCTACTCTTCAGGTGGGAAATGGTAAAAAACAGACTAGTTAATAATTAAAATTTTTCCAAAAGTTACTAATGACTCTATAGGTTTCTGTAGAAGAAAATAAAACTTTTTATATAAAACACATTAAGAAGACAAGAATATGAAAAGTTTATAATCATTTACACTTGGGAAAACCTTTTCTTCAAAACCATGACTATACTGAACATTTCTGCCATAACGATATAGAAATGTTGAACTAAAATTTTTTTTTTTTTTTTTTTTTGCGGTACGCAGGCCTCTCACTGTTGTGGCCTCTCCCGTTGCGGAGCACAGGCTCCGGACGCGCAGGCTCAGCGGCCATGGCTCACGGGCCCAGCTGCTCTGCAGAGCCCAGCTGCTCTGCGGTATGTGGGATGTGGGATGTGGGATCTTCCCGGACCGGGGCATGAACCCGTGTCCCCTGCATCGGCAGGCGGACTCTCAACCACTGCGCCACCAGGGAAGCCCTAAAAGGATTTAATGTAACATTACAGATAACTCTCAGCGAGGGCCTGAGGCATTTATGGCAAGTCAATGGCAAAGGTATTGCTTCCTACTTGGGAACGGTGAGGTCATCAGAGGAGTGTTTGCCCCATGTCTTCATGTTCAAAGTCTTGTTTTAGGTGGCATAGGGAAAGAAAAAAACACAACTCTTGAAGGCAGAAGGCCAAAAAGATGCGAATCTGTGGCCTCACTTTGAAATGCTTCCCTAAAAGCCTGTTCTAATGAGCCAAGCAACAATAGCTGGTCTCTGCGCCTCCTGCATGCATAGCAGACATTGCTAATGAAATGTACCTTTTTTTCCCCTGGTGATGGTCTCAGCACAGGGCCGCACTAACAGTCTATGGGGCTTGGCGCTTGACCTGAAACCTATTTTCCAACTCCTGTGCTTCTGTGCATACCTTGGTCTTTCTGAAGTGTGTCATAAAAGTAGCAAGGTCTCATTATGTGTTAAATTGTGGGTGAAAATCTCTCTGGAGAATCTGGGTACACTTTATCAAAACACTTCAGAAGCAAAGTTTTGTTGTTGTTTTCCACAAATTGTTTCTAAGCAGGCATCCCACCTAAGCTCCAGAAACAGCAGGCATTGTGAGTTGAATCAAGGAATTTCTAACCAATGGTGGGGGAGGGCGGGGCGTGCGGAATCTATGAAGTGAGGTTTTCAGAATCGGTAAAACAGAAATGTTTTTGCTCTTAAATCTCTGGTGCCTGTAAGCTTGGGGAACTTCAAGGTAATATTATTATAACAATTTTTTTTACAGAAGAAGTGGTAATTGAAATTTGCTACATACAAGAATAACTAAAACTCCATCATTTCACACTCTCCCATCCATGCCTGAGGATACTTGGGGGTAAATAGATTTCTTGGAAGCAGCCACTGACTATGGCTAAATTACATGTTACCAAGTAAACTCATTGGCTTTTTAATTACTCTGCTGATGTCTACATGCTGTAGCCACTATCTCACACTGAAATGATATTGATTTGATTTTTAACTCTGATGCACTAAGGAAAAAAAGGCAGAGAGTATATTTTCTTATTTTTTGGTCTGTACTTCCTTACTTAGGAGCCAATTTTTAAAAGTACAGGTATTTGTTTATTTTTCAAAAATCTGTCTCTACTGTAAGTTGTCAACGTCTGATATTTGCTTTAGATGGTTCTGTTTGTGTACAAGCAGTGGAGTGAGAGTCACGTGACCACTGTCCTCTATAGAATCTTCACAAAAACAAGAGGCACATCTCCAGACAGCAGAACCCAAATGTTCAAGAAAAGAAAACATTCACAGGTATAAGTACCCATGCAGAAAATTATATTAGGATATAAAACCAAGGGAAAAGGATGCTGTCCTCATTCGGTATGGAGTCCTTTAAAATTCTGTAGCAATTTAAGCACAATTTAAATAGTTGATTTTCTTTAAAATAAGAAGTAATTTTATCTCAGGTTGACAGCATTCGAAATACAGTACTGTTTGCTCTTGGAAGTCACCCTATAACTGCCGTTCACATGCTTGTCAGGTGCCCTTTGAAATAGTTTCTGATCATCTTTGCTGACAACTTCATTTCCTTTTTGGTGGCCTATTTGGTCATGATGTAGTGTGCTGGCAAAGCAAAATGGGGAATTAGAGGCAACTAATTGCATAATTAAAGTCAAAAACCTCAGGTAATTTGGGTCAACTAGGGTTCTGGGTGTCAATTATCCAGACAGTTATCTCAACCCTTCATTCCAATAGAGCGACCCTATTTGTTGATTATCCTTAATTAATAATAGTGCCAGATCTATTAGTTATAACTTTTTAATTTGCTTCTATATGCCATATATCATTCTAACTCTTCAGGTTTCAGTTTCAAAAAAGCCAAATTCTTGGATATTGACCATCATGATGTCACATAATTGAATAATAAATAATTTTATGTCAAACTAATTGCCTGTTCATTACCCGAGTCTTATGCATAATGAAGCAGAGAGTCCTAGAAAGAACCACAACCCTCTCAATACTCAGGTCAAGTTTTTGTTGCACAGCCGTTAACAAGTTGAGTTCAAAACTGAGGTTTTTCTCCTTCATCATAGCATAAAAGTCCCTTCACAATCTGGCCCCAATTTACCTCACATGCTCCATATCCCACCAATCCCCTGCCCTCAAGAATCTGAAGCCCAGTTATTCATGAGAAGCTTTGCACTATTTTCTAAACAATTCATGCTCATGTCTGACTCTGTGCTTTAGCAGCTTGGACCACTCTCCCCCGCAGTAAACTTGTATTGATGCCTTGACACAAAAGCTTCCGTGAATCTCCCTTTTTCTGCTCCCTTCGCACTTTGTCCATATCTCTGTTATCTGGCTTAACACACTTACCGTTCAAGTAGTCAAGTTCCTCTCCTCTACTTCACTGTGAACATGTCAAAGGACACAAAGCAGTGGCTAACTCTGGGGAAACATCTGATGAGGAAGCCTAGGATGAAAAGATGATCTAAGGATGGTGGAACACGAGTCCTTGGGGAATAGCAAGGAACTGGGCTATTTGGCACTCTAGGGTTCTTGGATTTGCTTCATGCCAAACATGAGCTATCTACTGAACCCCTGGGCTGTGCAGTGCAGGTATTTCTCCAACATTCTAGTTGGAGCTTAATCACAGGCTCTCTGTCAATTAGACCATTCACACACAGGCACAGCGAACTGAAAAGTGACATGAAGGAATCCATACCTGTTTAGAATGAGCATTATTTAAGCAAAGGGGAGGAAAAGCATGAGTTGAACTCTAAAAAATGAAAACTTGACCCCAAACTAATTCATCTAATGTAGACCTACGGCTTTGTACCAGAGGTGAAAACAAGCTAGATCCTGTGAAATAGAGTTTCTCTCCTTCCTTGGTTCCTGGGGTACCAGCAAGCAGCTAGAGCACTTGTTACTAAGACACTTCTCCACTTGAGTTCTACTGTGAGACTTTATACAACTTACTGTTTTTCTACATTTTTGATAGAATTTATTTAACAGAGTGATAACAGGGGAAAAATATAATCCACTAATCACATTTTTGTGATTTCTTTTGCAGTATGAATTATATATCTTCATGATTCAGATGGCTCTATCTCCTATGGCATTAATCTGTGTGGACTACATCACAAGGTACTTTGAATGCAGGTAAATTTCCCTGTAACGTAAATTAAAGAAATTAAAGAATATGTAGCATGAGCTAATTCAAAAGAAGTTACAGATGATTTATTTGTCTGCTACATGGAAATAAGGAATGTATGTCATTACACAGGATACCTCCAGAATTGAATTATGACTCACTTAAACAGCCTCTCATTAAAAGTGAGTTGCAAAATATAAGGATGACGTGGAAAGTTTGGGTGCTCTTCCTGTCTGTATTTGGGGTCCAATATTCAGCCATTATTTTCCCTTCCTCTCAGTAAGACAAGTTCTAAAAATTAAGTGCTGTATGAGCCGTTACATAATTGTCCCTTTACAACTGGCAGAGACACCACCCCCCAGTACATTCCTCTGTGAAGTAACTCGGGTTACCTTGGCTATGAAAAGCAGCTCAATCGAAGCACATTCCACTCTGCAGCCAAAAGGCCAACAAAGAAATACAGAGTCCTGGGAGGGTCCCTAGAGCAAATTAAAATTCAAGGATTCTTTATGAAGTGCTGAAGGTTTCCAGTCAGCTAGATGATATTGGCAAAGATCAGCACAAATTGTTTAGAAAAATAATGCAGAATGTTCTTTAGGCTATTACAGAGTTAGGGTGTTTCTGATGTGACAGATTTTAGGATTTCATTGGTGTTTCAGGTATTCACCTAACCCCAACACTTAACAGCTTAAAATGAGAACCATTTGTCATTTCTCATCATTTTGTGGGTTGATTGGTTGGCCCTTCGCTGATCTTGGCTGGGCTCTTTGTTACAGCTGGTCTGGGTTGGAAATTCCAAAGTGGCCTCACTCACATGTCTGGTAGTTAGTGATGACCGTTGGTTGGCGTAACCAGAACTCTTTAATTTCAGGGTTCTACCCAACCTGGTGGTCTCAGGGTTCCCAGGAGGTGAAGGCAGACTCTTCAAAATATCTTGAGACCTAGGCTCTGGAACTCATACAATTGTCACTTTTGCTACATTCTATTGGTCAAAGCAATTTACAAGGCCAGTCCAGATTCAACAGGGTGGAGAAACAGACTCTACCTCACAGTAGTACTAGCAGCAGCATTCCATTACAAAGGGGCAGGGACACAGGTCGGCATGATTCATTAGAGGTCATTATTATAACGATCTACTGCAATAGGAAATTTCATAAAGGGAGTTGATCTTTATTGTGTTAGGTAAGAACAGTTTCTACCCACCCCTCCAAAAGGAATGTTAGTTCTGATTTCAGAAGGAACTAATACGAAATAAGAAACTAAATTTTATGTATGTGCTTTGTCTGCAATTTTCTGAAATTCACAATTAAACCATGTTACTTAAAACTTGCTCCCAATGTACTAGAATGGTTCCACCTACACTGAGGAGAACATAAGATGCTGTGGAATGATATTTTATACCATGAGTTACAGAAACCTATTTCCCTGGACAAGAATATTCAGATGGCATCAGCCTTAGATGATGACAGGGGATGTGATGTGGAGACATTTTACCATAAAGAATAAACTGAAGGTAGAGGAGACAAACTTCCAAAATTCAAAGTTTTAATGATATTTCCTATATAATATTTATTTATAATGTTTAACTTTAACAGGATGGATTTTTAATAAATTATCCAAAAAGTCTAGTAAAGAGTCTTAAAATGATAGAGAAGAGGTGCAGTTTTTGTGCCCACATTTTGTGGTATCAACAGTTACATGTATCATGACAAGAAAATAATCCTTAAAACAATTAACTGACCAAACTTGTGCAATGCAGAAATGATCAGGCTTTCTTTAAGTAAAAAGTAACTGATAGACTACTGTACAGAGCACACAGTAACACATTTTAGAGATGGTCACTTAAGTAAGATGAAACCATGTCTACCGAGTTTCTAAATTATGTGGCTTTGCTAATATAATATATAACACTCAAACAATATTGCATTTTACACAGACCAATTATAAATCCTTTTAAAATAGACTAATACATTAACCTCCTCATTTTAAAGCATCAAATATAGTTTTATATATACTTTTCAACTTTAAAACAATAGAAAAATAACTAATTCTAGTTAATCATGGGAATGTCCTTCTTTAACCTTTGGTGACATGAAAGGAAACAGGTTGCTGGTAGTTAACACTTAAATTTGTATTTGATTTGCCTTATTTTCAATTTTCTTCATGTCAAATGTCAAATAATTATACATTCCAAATCATCAACTAGAATAATAATCCCACTTTTCAATTGTTCAGTTATTCAGGAAGCCAATTTTTATTGGGTACCACTCTTAAAAAACATTGTGTTCAGACCATAGGACAATGTAAGATAAACATCACCATGCCAGAGTTGGCACAGCTACATTGTGTTTAAAACTGCTCACTAACATTTTTTCATCTTTAACACCAAAGTTTAATTGAGAAATTCAACTGAGTTGAGTTGTGAAACTGAATTCAGTTGCTACTTTCCTATTATAATCCCGTACTCTCAAAGATATATTTCCTATGCTCCTTTCCCTCCATTTTCTTTCCTAAAAGTCAAATCTTAAAGGACAGTTCGAGCCTGAAATCTGGTAATAATCAATCAGATTAGAGACCTGCTGTGCCATTTCTTAAGAAATAACCGATGCAGAACTCATGGAGCAACTTTGTGGGTTGCAAATTATTTTCTGTGAAAATAATTAGTTCCCCCCAAAAAGTGGTTTTATACATACACACCCGATGTTACTGGTCACCACTTTCTTCCACCGGGCCTGAGACATCACCACAATACCAGCTTTAAGTAGTGGCCACAATTCCTTTACAAGGTCCTCTTAGGGTTTTATATAAAGCTAGGAATAAAATCTGTGTGCACAGGACTACATTTTTATCTCTGCAAGTTTAAATGGCCTATAAAGGAAAACTCAGACCCAATATTGTGACTTAAATAACTGAATTAGTCAGGCAAAACACACACACACACACACACACACACACACACACACACACACACACCAATTGTATCATTTAATAAGGGCTTGGTATTGTTTTAATTAAGCAAAGCAGAGTTTATGAAGCCTGACCGCTATACAGAGACTAAATGGGGGGGGAGGGTGACACGATTTTAGGGATACTAAAACACTTATTTAACCAAAGAATATTAAAATGTTCACCCAAAAAAGGGGAGATATCGTCCCCAAAGTCACTAGGCACAGGATGCTATCCTTCGTTCATGTAACCTACATAGTTAGCAGAACCCCAGAGGTTCTAACTTTCAGGATGTGAGACTAAGGAAAGTGAAACTACAAATAATTCAAAATAAGGCAAAGCAAAGGGAAGACTTGTGCAGTTGAAGCCAGAGCAAGATACCCAAACTATGGGAGAAACGCAGAGGGTGATAAAGCAGAGATGCCAAAGATGAATGTCCATATACACTAATTCATTTACAGCCAGCCCCTTGTGCCAAAAGATGTGTCTTTCCCTCTGCAAACCTCACATCTTCTCCAACACTCGCAAGGTTGGGCTCCACCTCCCTGATGCCAACCTGCTCCCAACCTGCTTGGCCACATAGGCGCATTAGCTCCAGATCAGCAGCAACAGGTGTCAGAGCCTGTCACTCAGTCCATGACTCTTCTAACTGGTTGCACATGTCAGGGCACTCCATCCCTTCGTCCTCTGTGCATTTTTGATTGTTCAGCTCCAGCCCAGTTGGTCTCCCCCGCGCCCATGACCACACCGTGTTCATTCCCCTTCCCAGCCCCTGCTACAGTTTTATCTCCCTTGATCCAAATCCAGCCTTTCCTTTAAAGTCCAGATCAAGGACCATCAGTCCCATAAGCCTTCCCCAGCCATCTGAGACTCTGATGCTTTCCCTCCCTATTCTGAGCTCTGTCAGTTCTTTCAGTCAGAGTCAGACCATTAACACTTGAGTTGCTTCAAGATTACTAGACTAGCTTGAACTTCTGTGATTGTAACTTCTGAGGCCTGGGGCTGTGACCTCCAACCACACCTGACACAGGCCCACCTCCAAAGATACTATTTGTTAAACATTTATTGATAAATGTTTAAAGTGACTCTTGATAAAATGACTCTTAGCCTGTATTTCAGTTTCTATGTCAACTCCAATTTCCCCTTCATGATCAGAGCAATGAGGTTTAGAATCAGACTTTTTATTTTCTACCCAGGTATATATAAATAGCTAATCACAAGCTTAAATAATAACAGTGTTGCCATGAAAGCTGTCATTATCACCATTTAAATAAATGTTTACAATGCATATACATACCTATATGCTCTGAAAGGTTAATGTTCATTGAGGGGTTTTTATAGTTCATTAATTGATATATTGCATACTTTTATCTAAATTGCTAGTCCTGCTTAGTCAATTGAAAAATACTGCTTTAACATTAAGGCTGCAATTCAGACCTCAATTTCTAGCGTATATTCTATTCAGAAATGTAAGTCCATGCCACTCTCTCACTTTGTCACAGCTTACCCTTCCCCCTCCCCATATCCTCAAGTCCATGCTCTAGTAGGTCTGTGTCTTTATTCCCGTCTTACCCCTAGGTTCTTCATGACCATTTTTTTCCCCTTAGATTCCATATATATGTGTTAGCATTGTAAAGCAATTATACTCCAATAAAGATGTTTAAAAAAAAATGTAAGTCCTTCTGCACAGAGCAGAGAGAATTGCCTTTGAGATATTTGCAACTCACTATGCCACATGTTCAAAAACAGGGACCACAAATCCAGTCCAATGACTAACATAAATAACAAACGTTGCAATAAAACACACTAGTCAGAAGGGTATACAGTTGGGAATTGAAGCTATATGACTTCCTTAGTAATAGCTCTGACTTTCATTTTAGATTGAGTGTCACATCCACATTCTCAAATATTTTTATTTTTAAGAAAGAAGAAACTACTGGGGAAAATGGGAAAGAAGGGGGAGTTAATTAGAATAGCCAGATGATTGACAATAGAAGGTAAGTCATATTTCAGTAAGCTTTTAGTCTGAAAAAGAAGCCATGGCATTTTATATTAAGACTTAATCATGGGGCTTCCCTGGTGGCGCAGTGGTTGAGAGTCCACCTGCCGATGCAGGGGACACGGGTTCGTGCCCCGGTCCGGGAAGATCCCACATGCCGCGGAGTGGCTGGGCCTGTAAGCCATGGCTGCTGAGCTTGTGCGTCTGGAGCCTGTGCTCTGCGATGGGAGAGACCACAACAGTGAGAGGCCCGCGTACCGCAAAAAAAAAAAAAAAAAAAGGCTTAATCATGAGCTAATGAGCATTGCAGTGAGAGTAATGGTTCAGAGGGGGTAAGATTTTGTTCTTCCAATTATATAATAGAAATAAAAAGTGGATTCATTTAACTTAACTTACAGTATGTGCATTGTCTCCTAACCTTTAGAAATACTACTCATTCAAATACTCTCACCTTCTCTTACTACCCACAGTTTGGGTCTGCAAAGAAAACTCATATGAGGGTGGCTCAGCTAATTTTATCAGTTTCTAGTTAATTTATCATTATATTATCTGGTGAGACTTCCAAAGACATCATTAATTAGGTATCATGCAACTAAACTAGTATAATCATTAAGCAGATCAGAAAATAAACATGTTGTAGAATCACTGATATTATCATATTAATACATAGAAAATCTCAGTTTCCTTACAAACCCAAATTCTCTAATAACCATCTACAAGAGGACAAAGCTTTAAAATATATACATATATTTCATTGCTCATCAGGCATGCTGCTTAATATTTTTAATCTACCCTAATTTCTTTTAAATCCTGGGAAATAACTCAGATTTAGCAAGTAAGTGAACAGACCCATAAACACTAAGAAGGAGTTCCAAAGAATGCTTAGGACACAGAAGGTGAGATTTGAATAGAATTTGAAAAGAAGCAAAAGGCCAGAGAAAAAGTCAAAGGACACAAGACAGTGAGTTCTTCCAAAATGGAGAGAATAACTTGTCTGGAGCACTTTGGTCTCCCCTGAAGAGAATACTGAAAGTAGTGGCCAAGGGAGAGTAGGGGTGGGGGGAGGGGGAGGGGGACTGCAACAGCAGGAAGTAATGATTAAGGGCCAAATACAGATCTCAGTGGCAGGAGAGTAAGGTAAAGATAAATTCTAGCATCATTTCTAAAGCAAATGCTTCTTTCTTCCTTTATGCATGCTTATTCGTAAGCATAAGACCAGAAATGGTGTCAAGGTATTTGACCTTGGATGTGGTGTTCTCAGGAAACATCCTCAGGGAGTTCCGACCACCCACGCCTTCCCTCATAAATGTACACAGACCTCGAGGAACACAAGCACACTGGGCACAGATTGGAGCCCCATGGGTTCAGGAAAAAGGTTTGTTTCTCTCACTGACATCTTTCCTGATTTGAGGTTCCTCCTCCTAAATTTTACCAATGTTTCTGAAACAAGGCTATCACATTTCTTTGCCCGTGTTTTACCTTTTTTTTCCAGGGGCATTGATAAAAAAAGTCATAGGGGAAAAAATGTATGGTTTGTAAAGAAATATTTTAAAGTAGTGTGGATGGCTCCATGTATATGGTTAGTGGATATGGGTTAAAAAATAAACAAAACACTATGCTATTTCATAAAGATACATCCAGGAGCCCGGTCCTGATATAACCTATGCCACTCTGAAATAAGTCAATAAATAAAAAGGCAGTGACATTTTTAACCACGTATGCTAACTAGGTCATCTAATAATGA
This sequence comes from Phocoena sinus, assembly GCF_008692025.1. Lineage (NCBI taxonomy): Eukaryota > Metazoa > Chordata > Mammalia > Artiodactyla > Phocoenidae > Phocoena > Phocoena sinus. The sequence goes on along the minus strand of NC_045774.1, from coordinate 59,423,464 downwards.
TGACATGATTCCAGTCATTCAAGAGTATCATCTACTCATTATGATTCAAGTTATGGTCGATGACATTGATATAACTTAGAAGAGTATAAGATAGAGGGAATATTTCATAATAAATAAACCAAGAATGATTCCCCTTGGAATAGTAAAGATACAAATTGCTTTAGTTTTCATTTCCATGGTGCCAAATTTGTATTCCATGTGAGGGTCTATAATTGATGATTGCTTACTTGTCTGGGTGAAAGGGGATTTAAAAAAATAGATTATTATTGTCAAGGTTGTTTGTGTTAGTAGCTAAAATGGTAAGCAGCACCCCAAAGTCTTTGTAAACAGCACAGAGATATTTTTCTTTTTAAGGAAAACAGAAAAGCATTAGGCAAAAAGTTGCAAGCCAAGATGCTGCACGTCATCTGGCTGACTTACATGGTTCACAGTTCTTCTTGGAACAATGACTGTATCAACTAACAACAAACAAACTTCAATGCATCCATCCAGGATTGGTCCTAGATTTTCTCAAGAGCTTTAAAGGATTGAAGACTTTTTTTTTTTTTTTTTTTTTTGCGGTACGCGGGCCTCTCACTGTTGTGGCCTCTCCCGTTGCGGGGCACAGGCTCCGGATGCGCAGGCTCAGCGGCCATGGCTCACGGGCCCAGCCGCTCTGCGACATGTGGGATCTTCCCGGACCGGGGCACGAACCTGCGTCCCCTGCATCGGCAGGCAGACTCTCAACAACTGCGCCACAAGGGAAGCCCAGGATTGAAGACTTTTGATTCATTATATTTTTTTTTAGAGTACAGAATACCTGCAGTTGTTCCACATTTTGGTCTTTTCTTTTTTAAAAAGAAATTCTGAAGTTGGTTAACAAAAGCATCTCGATGTTGCTATACTTAGTAAATAATTTAAAATTCATAATAGTTACTTCCATATGTTAAATTCGCCTCTTCCCCAAATTCCCATTGCCTCTCATTATCTTAGATAGTCCTATTTCTAAATTTCTCTTGATGTGTTGTAGATACTATTATGTCCTACTTTTGAGAATAATTCATTATCATTCTGTGTATTGAAGTATTAATTTATATAAGCAAAGGGCTAATCACATTTAGTTAAAAAAATAGGAACCTATTGTTGTAGTGAGTATTCATGTTGATCTCTAACCACATAAGGGGTGTGTGTGCGTGTATGTGTGTGTGTGCGCACAGGCGTGTGTGAACTAAGTACTGGACAAATCCTCAAATAACTTTTCCAAATACTCAGTAGGTTTATTTCTCACACTACGAAAATACTATCATTTTTTTAAAGGTTGATTTTGAAAATAATACTAAACTCTGTAGTGACTTTTCTTACCACCTGGTATTTATCCATTACAACAGTGCTTCTCAAACTAACTATGGTTTTTTAAAAAAAAAAAAAAAAAAGGAAATCTTTTTTTTCAAATTTCCAATCCATGATGGACTAATACTTTCTTAAAATACAATAAAATAAATGTTGCAATCATGTCTAATGATTATGAAAGTTTCTAAATGCTTGCTCTCAACGTCTATATCATCTCGTTGCAACCAACAAACAGCAGTACTGCTTAGAGCTTGATGTGTGGTACCTAAGAGGCAACTTCTAAGTCTTCCTCAAATGGAAGGCATAGAATTCTGTTTTGAGAAAACTGGATTAAATGTTATAGAAATACTTCAGTTTATTTTTGTGAAAGCAGAAAAACATCCATTTTTTTTCCTTCTGGCATGCAAGAATAGAGGTTAATGGTTGAGAGAGAATTCTGTATGCGTGGATGGTGAGGGTGGGAGGGAGGGAGATGCAAGAGGGAAGAGATGTGGGAACGTATGTGTATGTATAACAGATTCACTTTGTTATGAAGCAGAAACTAACACACCATTGTATTGCAATTATACTCTAATAAAGATGTAAAAAATAAATAAATGCCAAAAAAAAAATTAAGGTGGATGGGATTTGAAAGAGGTAAGGAGGGGAATCCACTGAACTTTGGCAACTATTTAAAGTAGCAGGGCACAGGGAGCAGGGGAAAGTATGCCTCAAGTTGTATGGCATAGTTTACTGACACCAGTAACAGATATTTACAGGGCAACTTTATTTGGGTAGTCAATAATATTCCTAAACAGAACTTTTTTTTTTTTTTTTTTTTTTTTTTCGGTACACGGGCCTCTCATTGTTGTGGCCTCTCCCGTTGTGGAGTACAGGCTCTGGACGTGCAGGCTCACGGGCCCAGCCACTCCGCGGCACGTGGGATCTTCCCGGACTGGGGCACAAACCCGTGTTCCCTGCGTCGGCAGGCGGACTCTCAACCACTGTGCCACCAGGGAAACCCTAATCAGAACTTTTTAAAGCTACATTTACTATTCACTAAGTTAACCCCCATATTGGTTGGATTGCAGTAGATTATTACTGATAAAAAAACATCTGATTAAATAGTAGATTAAACAAAATAGAAGCTTATTTTTACTCAGGTAGAAGTTATCATGATAAAAAAAAAAAGTTGCTGGTAATTGGTTCAGTGATGCAAGGATATCTGTGCTGAGACCTCTGGATTTCTTGTCCATTTTCTAGTGGTCACAAAATGATTACCACAGCTCCAGCCATCAAATCTGCATACCAGGTAGGGAAAAGAAGGAAGTGAAGAAGAGGAAGAGATGGCACCATTATCAGCAAAGTAGATGGCTTCCATTTATGTCACATTGGATGGAACATGTTAAATGACACCCATAACCACAGGGAGGCTGGGAAATGTAGGTTTCTTTAACAGGATTTGGCCTGAACCAACAAAAAAGGAAAGAAGGGAAATTAGATAGGCAACTAACAGTGTCTGTCATATACTCCAACCCTGGCCTGACCCAGGAGGAAGGTAAGTAACAATTATTTAGCACCAACTCTTTTTTCAAGAATTGTACTAGATGCTTTGGTTGCATGATTTCATTTCTTACTCTCAATAACCCTACAAGACAGGTATCATAATCCCCGTTTAACAGATGGAGACACTGAGTTTCTAAAAGTTTAAGTGACAGTCACATCATTTAAATGGCACATCTGTAATGCAGAGCCTGCATTCAAACCCTGTGTTTCCCCACCGTGCCAATCAGAGTTAGCCTGACTGCCTGAGCAGAGTTTAGAACGAAGTGAGTTGGTGGAATTTCCCTCCATTTAACCCTTAACTACAGCTCATTCACTCTGAGTTTCTTAATCTGAAGGTACAAAAATATATTGAGGATTATGTGAAGCTTAATACACATTTTAGATGACCTTATAAGCAAAGCTTACTGCAAGTATGAGTTACACATAGATGACTAAAGCAAATATAAAAGTCTGATGCATCACAATATCATTAGGTAGCTAAATACAAATATAAGTTTTATTTGGGTCTTAAGTCTCTACTGGTCCATGTCTGAGCTGTCGTAGATCTTGGTCTGATTTGCATTTGCCTGCAGGGTAGCAGAGCACCTCCAGTTCCCTCTCCTGGAGAGGTAGAAATATCTTAAATTCTTCTCCCACATGTGTTGCAGGGGGCTTAGAGTTCACACTGCTGCAGCTGCCCAGAAACCCTCACATGGGCTTTGTGTAGATGTCCTCTGAGATGCTTCATTTTGTATGTCAACATGGCTAGACCAAGGTAACCAAATGTGTGATCAAATGTTATTCCAGATGCTTCTGTGAAGGTTTGTTTTAGATGAGATTAAGGTTTAAATCAGTAGACTTTGAGGAAAGAAGATCACTCTCCAAAATGTGGGTGGGCCTCATCCAATCCGTTGAAGGCCTGAACAGGAAAAAGACTGACCTCCCCTGAGGAAAAAGGAATTTTGCCAGCAGACAGCATTTGGACTTGAACGGCAGCATCAGTTTCTCTGTAGGTCTTCAGCCTGCTGGCTGCCCTGCAGATTGGGGACTTGCCAGCTTCCACAATCATGTGAGCCAAGTCCTTAGGATAAATATTAAAATAAATTTCTCAAGAGATGAAAGATAGGTGTTAAATAGACAGATAAATAGATGATAGATAGATAGATAATGTGATATACATCCTACTGTTTCTGTTTCCCTAGAGAATTCTCACACTCTGATGCTTCCACTTTCCTGTCTCTCTCTCCCCTTCTCTTTCCTCATTTTACTTCTAATTTCCTTCACTTGGATACTTTGTACATTGCAGTACAAAGTCTGTTTTCTCTCAGGGTAGGAAGGTATTTATATCTCTCTTTAAACCCCTCTATTTATGTGGGAGAAGATTAACCTACAACCAGGAAGATCACTCCACACATTTCTTCCAGACCAAGGATAAACACACACTCACATTCACACACACTCACAATCAATCACTCTTGTTTGTATTGCTTTCTAGCTCATGTCCTGGTTGGTTTTATCCCCAAAAAAGAACCGGTTGGTGTTTCCCCCAAAAAGAATAGGCCGGCCACAGCAAGGATTAAACCTCTCCCTGGCATATCAACAGAAACGCTGTCAAAATATTCTCAATCGCTTACTATCCATTGTACAGTTATTTTCTATGTTAGGAAAATAAGAGAAATGGCCTTTGGGGCTCCCTCTGACAAACAGGAGCTAGAAGGCCAGGTCAGAGTACCTACCCTGCAGGCTTCTCCATCAAAGCCTAGCTGCTTCATGCTGCTGTCACGTGCCCTCCTGAACACCTGTTCCAGAGAGTGCTGTGCGCCTCGATGGCTCCCTGCTCTCAGTTCCCAGCACTGCAGACCTCTTCTGCCCCTGAAGGAGCTGACAAGAGCTCACCTCTTTCAAAAAGCAACTGAACTGGGCTTTCCTGGTGGCGCAGTGGTTGAGAGTCCGCCTGCCGGTGCAGGGGACACGGGTTCATGCCCCGGTCCGGGAAGATCCCACATGCCGCGGGGTGGTTGGGCCCGTGAGCCATGGCCGCTGAGCCTGCGCGTCCGGAGCCTGTGCTCCGCGACGGGAGAAGCCAGAACAGTGAGAGGCCCACGTACCGCAAAAAAAAAAAAAAAAAAAGGCATCAAATCACAAAGGAAAAATAGTCTTTTGTAATCAATGTCACATCACCCTCATCATCAGTAGACACTTGCTGAAGGTCCACCAGGATCGGCTTGGTGCTGGGCCAGCCAGAGAGTAACAAGGACATTATTCCTGACCTCCAGGAGCTTAGAGAAGAATTAGAGAGAGAGAAAACATGTGTTGCAGTGATTAACACCAAAGCTCTAAAGCAAAATGCAACCACAGAAGCTCAAGAAAGAAAATACAGATGAATAATTTTCAATCTCAGGATGAAGAAGGTCTTACTGGGCATGATGACGGGACAGAAACCATTGCTAATAATATTTATGACCATCAGTATACTAATAATAAACTAATAATAACAACAATAAAAGTGGTATACTGTCAGCTCTAGTTCACTCTGGGCAGTCACAGCCCTTCCAGCCCTTTGCTCCTGATAGCAAAGGCAAGGAGTCAATCTAAACAAAAAGGAGTGTAAATCATCCAGATCCTGCCAATGCCAGTGCATCCAGGTGACATCACTACCTCGTCCTGCCTGAGGTTTCTAATGTAACAGTGTCAACTGAGCAAAAGATCAGTGGGAAGAATCCCGAGTACAGAGCCTCCCAGAAATGCTCAGCCAGACCTGCTGATTTACATATTTATTCAAAACCAAATCTACCTCCTCTGCTGTCACTTTTGATTCCAGGCCACTTCTACCTTGGAGTACGGCCTTCGAGGCAACCTTGATCAGCCTGGGCAGTCCCTCAGTGCTGCCAGTGGCGTTGCCCCAAATTGGGTCATAAAATCACCCCTATGTATAACTGTGATATTGTGATTTATAAGAAATACATATTTTTCAGACAAACAGCCTTTGTCCCAGTTTCTGGCACAGTGCTCCTAAAACCCTTGGAATTTCCTAAGTGAGGAGAGCTATTGAGGAGTCTTTTGTTATGTTAATGAGGTGACTTTTGGAAAGCACCTAAGGATGGGACTGGTTTCCAACAGAGCCCTGTGATTCCAATAATCACCATGTGATTAGAGGGTTGGAACTTCCAGTCCCACCCCCAGACCTCCGTTGAGGGGAATGGGGCTGGAGACTGAGTTCAATCGCCATGGCCAATGACTTAGTCATGCCTATGTAATGAATCCTCCATAAAAAACCCAAAAGGAGAGGGTCTGGAGAGCTCCCAGGCTGGTGAATACATGGAGGCATGGGGAGAGTGACATGCCCTGAGATGCCATGGAAGCTCTGTGCCCCTTCCCACTTGACACACATTCCTTGCCCTATGCATCTCTTCCAGCTGACTATTCCTGACCCTTTTATAATAAACTGGTGATGTAGTATGTAAAATGTTTCTCTGAGTTCTGTGAGCCCCTCTTGCAAATTAACCATACCTGAGGAGGGGTTTGTGGGAACCTCTGACTTATAGCCAGTTGGTCAGAAGCACAGGTAACAGCCTGGGCTTGCAACTGGTGTCTGAAGTGGTGTGTGTGTGTGTTGGTGAAGGGACGGCGGCGTGCAAAGAAGTCTTGTAAGGCTGTAAAATCTGATGCTCTCTCCTGGCAGATAGTGTCAGAATTGAGTTGAATTCTTGGACACACTCCTGGTGTCCAAGAATTGTTTTGCTATACGGAACCAACCCCGCCCATGTTGGAAATTGGGTAGCAAGAAAATAACCTTTTATCATAATATGGGGCATGTTTTGAGGTCCCAGATTTTCTTATATGAAGCCTAGACACTTCTTCCTAGGAGACAACGCTAGCTGGTTTTCTCTCAAGTGTGTGCAAACCATTTTTTGCTCCTGTGATTAGAATGTTCAAAGTACCAGAGGTTTATTTTCTATTACAGTTTATCGATGGTATTAAACTGACCTCTCTGTTTTCCACTTTCCTTGTACTTTTTTGGTCCTGATGGTTTGTAAACTTGTTTTTCCCCAGATAGTTAATTTTACTTATTTCTAAAATACTATTCGAACTTGAACTTACAAATACATTTTCTTTACAATTTTGTTTGTCATATTTACTCTGCAGTAACAGCAACAATAATTGTTAATACTTATTGACGTATACATTTACTGTGCCTGGCGCTATTCTTTCCGTGCATTATTTAATGTCCATAATGAGGTAGGTGCCACTGTCCTCCCCATATTACAGGGAAGAAAATTGACACACAAATAAAGCAAATGACCTGCCTGAGACCACACAGGTAATAAGTGGCAGAGGCAGGATTCAAACTTAGGCAGTGTGATTTGAAAACTTAAACGCTGCACTATACTGGAAGGAAGATGTTGACACCTAAAATTACATAAATGTCTATAACCTTCCTAATGCCTAAAACAATCACAGCAGCACCATGAATAAACTTACAAGATGGGCAACAAACTGAGAGAAAACGCAATGTCTATTTCAAATAATGTGTTAACATATAACAGAAACGAAGCAGGACCCTATGATCCTTCCCCCCCATGTCCTCTGACTGCCTTTTTGTCTGTGGAAAAACTTTAGCTGAAGAATAAGTTTAATCAAAGAAGTGAGAAAATGCAAAAACAAAGGAAAACAGTCCAACAAGACTAAATAATAATAGTTTAGTCATTAAGCGAAGTCAAGGACTTTAGTTCCTCTTCATGGGCTGCAGATAATATCCTGAGCCATATCCTGTGAGCTGTCTTATAGATACTGAAACCCCCATTAGGTGGAAGAGGTTAACTACATGATGACCAGACTGAAGCCATCATATAAGCTGCCACAATTCAGAGAACTGGCCTCAAAGAAATGGAAACAAACCAACCCTGGAACTGAAGATTAGCTGTACCTAAAACAATCAAGATGACGCTGGTCAGACCACCAATGACCAACTTCAAGATGACTCAGAGCTGACTGTGTTGTTCCTACATGTAGCCCCCTCCCTCTGCCTACAAAAACTCTTGTCCCCTGATTGTCAGGTGAGGGGAGCTGGCCTTTGGACAGAAGTCTGCCCTCCCACCACACACACCCCAGTTGCTGGCATCTGAAATAAAGCAGTTTGCTTTCCACCGACCTTGCCTCTTTATTGGCTTTTGAGCGGCAAGCAGCTGGATCCCCACTTCCCATTAGATAACAAGCTCTTATAAATGAAAAAGAGCTCTCATAACATATCAAGAGCTCCTGTCTACAGGACATAGGCAGAAATGGTAATGGGCAAATCGCAAAAGAGAGAGCCCAAAAGGCTCTCGGAGTTTTGACTCTACCACCTGCTCTCTCAAAGCCCCAGACCCAGTTCTTCAATTGGCTGCCCAGTATTTCCACCCACACATCCCAAAGGCATCTCAAACTAAGATGCCCGAAATCTGGATCCCTGGATCTCTTCCAAGTGTCGCAAATTCCCTGTGAGGTTTCTACCATCCCTCTTGCTACACAAACTGGAAGCCTCAGGCTTCTTCTGGACATTGCCTGCCCTCACCTCTTGCACTTCATCCATCAGCAAATCCTGGTTCTTTTGCCCCCCTCTCCTCTCTCAAATCTAACCCTCTTCTCCACAGTCCAAACCACTGTCTTTCACCACACCTTGTAACAGCTTCCACCTGGCTCTGGCATCTACTCAGAGCCTTCTAATCCATTTCCACAGTGGGTCCATACATGTAAAAATGCAAATCCCACCCTGTCGTCCTCTTCCCCACTCCAGACGAGTCACTTCAGTGCCTGCCCTTTGACTCAGGGTCAAGCTTCTGGTCCACATGACCGACCTCACCTACCTTTCCAGTCTCACCTCACCCTCCTGGCCCTTGCTCCCTGCACCCTGGTCACACTGTTCCTCAGTCTCCACACTGCCCTGCTCTCCTGATGCCTTTGCCCTGCTGGGAGCCCTGCTGGCAGCTCTTCCTCCAGGTGTTCCCCTCAGCCAGGCTGATTCAGCTCTTCCATAACATCTCAAATAAATCATCCATCCCTGGGGACGCCTTCACTGAGCTTCTTCACTGAGCTGCCTCTCCCTCAACCCTTTTCTCTCACAGCCCCGTGTACCTCTCCTTCGGGGGCAGTGACTCCAGATGAAATTTTTTATTTGACTAGTCACTTCATTAATGTCTGGGTCCCTGTTATGACTTGAATTATGCCTACCAAAAAAAAACTGATATGTTGAAGTCCTAAATCCCAGTACCGCAGAACATGACCTTACTTGGAAATAAAGCCCTTGCAGATGTAGTTAGTTAAAACGGGGTGACACTGGAGTAGGTGGACCCCTAATCCAATGAGACTAGTTTCCTTGCAAAAATATATCCATATGAAGACAGAGACACGGGGAGAACACCACGTGAAGACGGAGGACCAGGTGGCACATCTTCAAGCTGAAGAGCGCCAAAGATTGCCAACAAAGCAACAGAGGTTAGAAATAGGCAAGGAAGGATTCTCTGACAGGCTTCAGAGAGAGCACATCCCTACCAACACCTTGATTTCAGACTTCTATCCTCCAGAACTGAGGTAATACAGTTCTTTTGTTTTAAGGCCACCCGGTTTGTGGAAGTTTGTTGCGACAGCTCTAGCAAAGGAATACAGTATCCCGTCAGACCCTAAGCCCCATGAAGGTGAGAACTCTTTTTTTCCTCCTTGTTGTTTCCCCGGGTCACAGCACAATGCCTCCACGTACTAGTCATTTAATAGATAACTGAAAATGAGTGAAAACATAAGCTAATAAATAAATGAACGGCAAGACCTTAAATGTCACTGATAAACAAAGAAAGTGAAATAAAACAACAAATTCATTGGCAAAGACCAAAATGTTGTTAACATCTTAGTTTTCATCAGAATGGGAAATGGACAGGCACAGAGAGTTCTGGTGAGGGTTGGGGAAGTGGGCACTCAGATCCTGCTGCTAGCAAAAAAAAAACTGGGACAATCTCTCTGGAGGCTGTCATATACATTTCCAGCCTTTCAAGAGCTTATACACGTTGAGCCAGAAATTACATCTCTAGGAATTTTTCATAAGGAATAATGTTGCCAGTCCAAAAGGTATACATACAATGATGTTCACTGTGGCTGTGTTTATTTAAGACCAAAGATTTAAAAATATCAGAAACAAGCCAGAGACCCAACAACAATGGATAACTTGAGTCAATTACGGTTCATCTACATTATGGAATACTATGAGGCTGTCAAAAAGTAATTAAGATTTGTATGCATGGATACAGATAAAAATAAAGGCATTTGCTAAACAGCGTACATAGTATAGTCGAATTTTTAACAAAAGAATATGTGTTAACATAAAGTTAATTTTACAGAATAAATGCAAAAATATTAACAGTAGCTACCTCTAGATAATGAAATGACAAATGATTTTTAATTCACCCGTTATAGCTTTTTCTTCTGTATGATCCAAGATTTTTCAGTAAGGCTGTATCCTTTTCATAATCAAGAAAAAATAAAACTTTTCAGAAAGGTAATAGTATTATTGAGTAATACTAATTACTTACTACTAAGTAAGTGGTAATAGCAAAGTATTACGTATTAAGTGTGAAAGAAATGACATAATTCATGAAGCGCAGGCATCATCCTCTGTGCTTTCTGGATTCCAGTGTTAAAAATGCAAAAATGGTGATGCACTCTCTCAATGTGGGATTGTTATGCCAATTCAGTTAAAAAGGACTCAAGGAAGCTCCATACTGTTCTCCATAGTAGTTTTACCAATTTACATTCCCACCAACAGTGTAGGAGGGTTCCCTTTTTTTCCTTAAAAACTCAAAATAGAGCTACCATGTGATCCAGCAATCCCACTCCTGGGCATATATCCAGAGAAAACCATAATTCAAAAAGATACATGCACCCCCAATGCTCATTGCAGCACTATTGACAATAGCCAGGACACGGAAGCCACATAAATGTCCATTGACAGAGGAATGCATAAAAAAGATGTGGTACATACATACAATGGAATATTATCCAGCCATAAAAAAAAAAGAAATAACGCCATTAACAGCAAATAGGCGGACCTAGAGACTGTCATACTGAGTGAAGTAGGTCATACAGAGAAAGACAAATATACGGTATCGCTTATGTGTGGAATCTGAAATAATGGTACCAGTGAACTTATTTACAAAACAGAAATAGAGTCACAGATGTAAAAAACAAACTTATAGTTACCGGGGGGGAAAGGTGGTGAGGCATAAATTGGGAGATTGGGATTGACACATACACACTACTATATATAAAATAGATAACTAATAAGGACCTACTGTATGGCACAGGGAACTCTACTCAATACTCTGTAATGACCTATAATGGGAAAAGAATCTGAAAAAGAGCGAATATATGTATATTCATAACCGACTCACTTTGCTCTACAGCAGAAACTAACACAACATTGTAAATCAACTATACTCCCATAAAAATTTTAAAACAGGTTTTAAAAAATCAAAAAGAGCTCAGGAGCCAAGAACTGGGCCCAGCGCTTTCTCGTGGGGTTAATAGCAACATCGCCTGCAAATCGCAGGGAGAACCTGAAGAGAGATGGCCAATCTCCCCCAGAGGCAGTGGCTCACAAAGCAAGGGGGAGATAACTGGGATGCTTGCTTTTCTAACCCAGGGATCCAAGGCTAGGGACGGGACACAGGCCAGGGAGAGGGGAGAAAAAAGCCCATTTCTCAAAAGTTTTACTATTAATATCATTGCCAATTTGTCATTATGTACTTTTCAGGCCCCCAGTTGGTCTTCTTGGTCATAACAAAAGGTCAGAGACTATTCTTATTGCTTCATGAATACAGAATTCAACAAATGGACACTGGTGAACTGTCAAAACCCTGCGAACCCCAGTGGCTCCTTCTTACATGTGTGTCTTTGTCATCCTGGACACGTTCTCCCAGGCCTCAAAGGGACGGTAGTGTCGCTGCAGCTGACAACGGCCAGAGCTGCTGGCTGTGGAGTCTGGACCTTGCCAGGACTCAGCCTGGGACAGCAGGAGGGGCTGGCTCTCCTGGTCATGTGGCCGCTGCCTTTGTATCCCCCCAGTTCCTCACAGTAGTGCTTTCTGCACTAAAGGGAAATCATTCTCTCCTAACACTCGCTGAGATGAAAATAACACACCGGTGCACCAAGTGCCCTCAAAGGGGCACTTCGGCTGTACCTAAGTTAACCCACAGCCAGAGAAACAGTTTCTTCTGTGAAACCTTCCCACGTGAGGGTGTCACAAAGGCTGCCTTCGAATAGAGCACCTCTGAATGCTTTATCTGGAACGTGGGTCTTCCCCTCCAAAGGAAAGGAGTGGCCGGCTCTTACTCTTTGCTTTTTAATCTGTCCTCTGCTAACATGCCCAGATACAGTGCCTTAGGTGCTCCATAAATACTTGCAGCATTGAACTGAAACTCATTTCTGGAATTTCTTTCTGGCTTTGATGTGAAGTGCATCTCGGACAAAATGAAAAGAAAAACTGAATTGATCCAGAAGAGACATTTGCCCCTTGATAGAAGGGCAAGAACCAGTGTGAATTTCTGTCTTGCTCCCTGTTCCTGGTGAGCGAAGCTGCCCTGACATCTGCTTGCTGCTGTCGTCCCCTCCGCTCACCCCCCCGCCCCCCATGCTCTCTGCTCCGTCCTCAAGAACAGCCAAGTGCCCGCTGGCACAAAAGACAGAAAGACTTTGATCTCTCCGTCTTCACCATGAACCGAGTTATCCTCAACTCTGTCTCCAGTTTCCTGTTTCATCAAAAGCCATCGAGCCATGATGGAGGGCTGTGTGTGTGTGTGTGAACATCAGGCTTGGCAAAGCTGACGTGAACCGGCGTCCGCCTGTGAAACCCGCGCTCTGATGCCTTTTCTTATTTTTCATATCAGATTTTCAGAGTAAGCTATTTAAGATTCAGCTCCCTGTTTATGCCATAAACAGTTGCATTCCTGACACCTTTCCAGAGGATGGTTCATTGCAGTGCCCTTTTAGCAGAAGGCCCTGTAGCCTAAGCGATTTTGGTCACAATATCAACTGCGCTGATTAAATTAAAAGGACACCTGTGAGGTTCTTTGTTTTTTCCTCCTTTGTTTCTTAGCTCCCATAAATAGACTAAATTATCTGTGTCTGAAGGAGGAGGTAATACTGGCTCCTTGGCTTCTTCCTCTATTACTCTGATTTATTAGAAAACAACCTTCATTCCAAACAGTGTCCTTCATCCAACTAACAACCTCATAGCACCAAAATTCTTCTTATGATTAACCAATCACCATTACTCCCCCCTAAAGTCACCTCAATGAACGTAGTAGCCCTGTGCACTTCCACTGTCTTCTCAGACCTCATCTAAATCAATACCAGAGAGCATAAAAGGTTGTTTTCCAAAGCACTGGGTTTTTTACTGGTACTTCTTTGCGGCAACGTCCCGTAGCTTGTCGAAGTGCAGGCCTGAACTCGGCCAGTTACCACAGGTGAAACAGACGAGTGCTCCCAAGGACAATTTGATCAGGTTGGTTTCTCCTTGCTATTACCTTTTGGTTAGAATTTCACGGGGCTTAAATCAAGCAGCATCTCCTAGGGACTACAAGCTGTTACTTTCTCTGTGAGCACAGAGGAAAGGGCAGGAAAATGGCACTCTAATCAAATTCAATTGACAGTCGGTGGGTTTTGGGTCTGGACTGTCTGGGTCTGGACTGTTTGCTCCGCTTCAGTGTTAGGCCCATGGATAACGGTGGCCAATAAAGCATAAAAGCATATGTCTTGTGACATTGCTTCTTCTTCTTATCCGGAGGGCCCTGGAGAATCATGGAGAATAATGTCATTAGTAGGAATGTGCCATTGTACAGGAAGGATAAGAGCAAAGAAGACACGTCTATTTCTGCAAACAAGTAACTTAAGTACGGCTTAATCCAGCAGCCCAGTGGACCATCGAAAACCCTTTCGCTCCAAAAGCAGGAGCAGTGGAGTCAAGAATTAGAGCTAATTGAGAGGCAGGAAAATGGAAAAGTTGTGTGTGGCTTAACCAGTATATCTGAGTCAACACTGTGTCTCTGCCAAAGCATTTCATGTGTGGCCTTTCAGAAGTTTTTCAGGAACATCACTGTACCATGCAAGGAAACATGCTTTGATTTTGCAGGCGGAGAGTACAGCCTTGGGGGAGGGGAGGAGCTTCAAATAATATAGAAGAGAGAAGGTTGAGATGTGTTATTATTACCTGTAACAGTAGAGTAATAATAACATGGCTACCGTGTGCCGAGGTCTTCCGTTAACGTGCTCAGTCTCTGCAGGCAGATTCTGTCTAATCCTCACAGCGATCCGCATGAGGTGTGATCTGCTTTTGTCCCCCACCTTCCAGATGAGGAAACTGAAGCCGAAAGAGGATAAATAATTGGCTCAGGTCACACCACTGGGAAAGGGCTGGGCCAGGAGCTGACTCCGAAGCCATACAATGAGTCACCACCCAATATTTTCTTGGTTATGTCTTCATTCAAAGGGAGTTTTCAGAAATGAATGTTTTAGTGAAAAATTCTTTTGGTAGGAGCATTTATTGCAACCCTATCAGAAAAACTATTGGCCGGGAAAAGTGTGGGGATGAACCTAATCCATAGGTTTTTGCTGTCAAGAGACCATGAGAAAATACGTTGCCCTGGACCCTCTCCCTCTGTCACTATGACGGTGCATGTTTATCTCACAGTCTCCTCTCCTGACACCTTCATCTCCTCTCCACTTCTTTCTCTCAGAAAAAGTACTATTGTAAACTTTACATATTGTTTTATGTTCAGCATTTAAATGGAGAGGAACATGTTGGTAGTGATTGTACTTTCCTCCCCAGGGCAACCTCTCCTTAGATTTCTCCTGATATTTCTCTGAGGCTCCCACCCACTCTTCTCGTTTTATTATTTTCTCTGCCACACTGTTCCTTGGTCTTTCCCTTGTTTTTCTCTCCTGAAATCATGGCCCCCAGAGACTACATACACTTTGCATGCATTAAGTTGATCTCTATTCTACCCATTCTCCTCTGCCCATCCCAGATTGTTTGTTTCTTTGATTTTAAAATTACATGTCTGGCATGAAATCCATCAGAGTGAGGTGTCCAGAAACTGTACATATGTAGGGTTATCCCTTCTGTAAGTACATTTCCCATCATATGGAATTCTTCCTGAATGGGTCTGTTCCCTCTTTCTCTAATGTTGTTGTTATTTTTGTTGTTAATTTAGTGTTTTTCTTCTCCTTATTATATTTGCAAATTTGAAAGAAAGAGGGGAAATGAGGAGGAGACATTTAAAATAAGAGAGACACCGAGGATATTGGAGGGTTAGCAAGACAGTTTCTTGGGCAATACCTGATAGTCCTGCTTTTCTCAGTCTTCCCTGCCACGCACTTAACCCATCTTCCTGGCACCTCACACATTCAGACAGAGCACTAGGTATGATCCAAAGTGTCAATGAGCTGATTTCATAAATAAACTCCTCAACGTTGAGATATGAATGAATGTCACAAATGGGCCACAGGGGCAGAGAATTAGCTCTTGGTCCTCTGGATTCTGCTTTGCTTTATTATCTAATGCCAAGTAATAGTGTCTGTGAGGACAGGAATTTATATCCAGGTATAGGACCTAGGGAGCACAATTCACTTGTCTCTACGTACAGGCTTCTCCTTAAGCATCTTCCAGATCATTCCCATAAATGATTGCCTTGGCCAGTTCTAAAATACTGAATTCAAACAAAGGACAAAACCATTCCTCCCACCAAACTGGTCTTCTATGCCCCATTCACAGTACTTTGGGGGACAATTAGTACTTTGTGCCTGTAGAATAAGTTCACCACACCTATTTCTAGTCAGGAGATACCCTCAGTATCCTTGTGTGTATTTACCAAAAGCCAAGAACCCAGTTCAGTTAGTAAGTCTCAAAAACTTCTTGTTCAACTATGGTTTTAGTCTCCAAAGTTGGCTCCCCAATGAACCATGCCCCCTGGAATTCGTATCCTTGTGTAAATCCAGTCCCCTTGAATCTGGACTGGCCCCTATGACTCATTTTGGGCCAGTAGAACACAGCAGAGGTGATGCTGCATAGCTTCAGAGACTAGGTCATAAAAATACCTGTAGCTTCATCTGGGTCTCTTGGAATTCTTACTCTGAGGAAAGCCAGCCATTAGGTAAGAAATAGAATAAACTTTGAATAAGCCCAAGCTAGCCAGATCGAGACGTTACATAGAGAAGCATGCCCGGCCAATCTTGGCTGGGCTGTTCCCACACTCTGAGCAGAGGTGCTGGACATACAGGTGCCATCTTGAACATCCAGAACATGTAGGCGACTCAGTCCCAGCCTGACTGCACCTGTATGAGACCTGGAACCCAATCAATCCAAAAACCCATGGGAGACCACAATAAATAATCGTTTTAGGCAACTAAGTTTGGGGATGAGTTGTTATACAAAACAGTTAACTAAAACATCTGCCTTTCATCAGAGCCAGTCCCCAAACCCAACCTGGACTCAGAAATGACTGTTTCCCTCCAAGGGCTCCTCTCTGTCCCATAAGGATTCATAGCATATCGAGGTCCACACTGGGAGCTAAGAACCCTGTGGAACTCCTCTATAACAAGGCAGAAAAGGTCCAAAAGGGGGCAATTACAAGATACTGTAAGTTAGCCTCACTGATCTGCCCCTTTTATTCTTCAGCCAATGCCTAAACAAGTAGCCTGAGAAAAGGTACATAACAAAATATCAAAAAGTCAGTCAAAGATTTTGAGAAAAACAAGCCAATATAGAGATTTCATGATACCCAAGGTTTTCTCAGTCCAGGTTAACAACTCTCATTTGCAACTCATTTGCATCATTAGAATATATGATTGCTTATTGAGAGCCTCACCATCACAAATGGAATGCAAGCTGTTCGTTTGAGACATCTGACCACGTTGTGCCTTCTGCCCTTAAGAGGGTCAAGATGAGAACCCTCCAGGTCTTTTATAAAGCTGCTTGAATCTATCTTCTAATCCCATTTTTGGTCAGGGGTCAAAGGAAATCTGCAGCGATCTAGGAGGGTCTGATTAAAGATACCATATCTAAACAGCATCTTTGTTGTATGCCTTACACATAAGACTCAATAATTTCCTGCTCCAATCTAATTGTAGAAAAGAAAGTATTTTTCATATGTTGATTACCTCTGTAAATAAATGTGTCTATTGTGAGTGGTCAGAAAGTGAGACTTCTATAAACCAACGTGTTTCTTTGCCTTTGCTTGTAGAAAACAGAGCCAATATAATGCCTGAAACCTCTGATGTCTTCTGCCACCTCGAGAGAGTTGATTTTATCCTGAAGCACTACACCAGGTTTAGTCTGTAAACTCTCTCAAGCATTGTTGAAAATAAGACAGTGTCCAAGTTTAATACATTCAGTAGGCTCTAGCTGCCAGCCCATCAGCAAAACAAAGTCATCTAAAAAATGTTGATGCTGTGTGCACCAGTACCAGTGCTAGATGGGTATTCCTGGGGCTCCTGACCATTCATAAGGTCTTAAGGATACCTACTGAAATCTGGACCTGATGCCTCCACAACAAGGTCTCCCACTTCCATCCTGCTGCATCGCTGATTGTCTTTCAAACAAAACACTTTTTAAAGGGGAGGGGTATCCCCTACATATTTATATCAACAAAGTTCCTCTTTCAAAACGCAAATACCTCTGTGGAGAATTCAGTCTATGAGGCTTCCACGCTTTAAAAACAGCATCTGTGATCAGACTCTCCTGGATCACTTTACTCTCTGCGAATCTCCTTTACCCGCTACTCTTTGACGGTATGGGAGGGGGAGAGAACAGTAATTGTGAAGCTAGGACAGCTTGCCAAGTGTATGTGGTTATCCCTTAATTTGTGTTCAGGAAAGAGATTTGGCTTGGGTGTCAAGACAGACCTTGTGGTGCTGCCATGCACAGGAACCAGTCTCTCAGGGTCTGCTCCTCTGGAAAAATGAGAGTAATAATACACACTCACCAAGCAAGACAGGGTGGGCATTCAATGAGGGTCTGCAGAAGGGTTAGTCAGGATTAAATTACCTTTGCCAATTAGCCGCTAGAATCTGGAGTCGTCTATATCAGAAATGATGCAAACATTGGGGCACAGGGATTTTCTTAAACCATATTCAGGAATTGAATGGAGGCAAAAGAAAGTAGCACCACATATTAAGTATTCAATACTATCCATTCTTTCTCTTTCTTACCAGAAAGGGTGTATACAGGTGCTTGTGCTATGGAAAAGCACAAAGCACCATGAGACTGAGTGATGGGTGAGAAAGCGACAGAGCAGGTTTGAACGTTATTGCTCTCTATAAACCAAAAGTAGCATGACCAGCATTTTCTAGTTTCAGAGGTTAGAAGAGTCTACTTACAAGCGCTCTTGTCTTCTTTATATATGAAGTGCATTCCAGTGTAACTGACACTCATATATTACTACACATCTATGTGATTTTGCTATTCTTATTTAGCTAAAAAGAAATCAGGGCATGCTCCAGGGTATAACATCTGCAGCAGAAGCCCATATGTGCTGTTTATTTTTATGAATCAAGCACTCTGTTTATAGTTATTTGCCCTTAACTTGAGCCCTGAACCAGAATCCTTTCTTTTGAAGATACCTAGTTAATTATAAGAGCACATAAACTGGAGACTGAAACACATCCCAGGAATATTGTGTATGTTTGTAATTTGTGTCCAAAACAACTCAATTTACTTTTTTAAATCTATAGGAAAAGAAGGCGAAGGCATCTATATCAAAAAAAAGAGTAAACATTGGATTAGTATCTGGTGTTCTTAAACTAGTCGCAAATTATGACTACAATTGGGATTCCCCTCAAAAAAGAACATATTTACCACAGATTCATCTCAATTGGATAAAGGTTAAAATGACCACAGTGACAAACTAATGATGGAACAAAAAAGCCATCTAGCAATGAGTTTTAACTTTTGGTCTGGATGGTTTTCTGCTGAATAATGATTTCTAGTTGGTCATAATGCATTGATTCTAATTTTTTGATTTAGCACCATTTTTTAAGGCATTTTACCCTTTCAGTAGAACTCCCTTTAATTAATAACGTATCATTAAGACCCTACTTTTCATTTTGCTCATTTTGTCCAAGGAGAAAAACTAGGTTTCTCCATCAGAGACCCCACCTCACTCGAGTCATGTTCTAAACATGATTTCAAATAGCTATTCCTCAACCCCGGTAGATGTCTGGACTTGCCAGACATATATCCTGATTTATTTTAGGTCTGAAAATTTAGTCCTGATTACAAGAAGCACTGAGAAAGGGTATATAATCTAAAGTTGTCACCACAACTAAAACAATAAATTCTAAACCAAAAACTAGGGTGAGGAAAATTACGTTTTGAAATATTTGCTTTTTTCTTTAATTTTCGAAATACTTAAATATTTTTACAATGTAAAAATTTCTTAAGAACAGTCAACAGTAGGCTCATGTGCTATACAACCTTGATAGCCCCAAAATAATTTCTCGAACGTATGCAGCATGTACACTTTTCTGTATTCTTTCCTAATCTTCACTTTACCCAGCATTGGACTCAGACAATGCACTTTGGTCAGATATTTCTTACTAAATAGTCTTGATAAAAAAAAAATAGCTTTTTAAAAAACCTTAGTGTATTTTCTACTTATCATGCCACATAAAGTGATTTCTTTACAAGGTATTTTTATTTGAGGATCAAATGAGATCAAGTATGTAAAAAGACTACTTTAAGTTGCAAAATGGTCTATTGGCATAATTGTTTATCAATATCATCAGCTAATTCAGACCACTGCACATCTCCGAGCATGAGATTGGAAGGAAGAAATAAGAGTGAAAAAGAAAAAGATTTCCTACATGAAAGTAGATTACAGCAAAAAATCCCCTGGACTTCAAGGTGGGCAGAGAGAGCTTCCGCAGGTGTTTGGGCTGCACGGTGGGTATCTGCCGGGGACCCCCAATTACAGCTTGGGGGCACAGCCTTGACATCACACAGCCATCCTCCCCACCTGCCTCTCACCAGCCTCGGACTCTGCCATATGCTGCCTCACACAGAAGAAACAGCCTTTCCAAAAAGTCAGGAAATAAACTAAAGTGATAAAGAGCACAGAAGGGCTTTTTTTTTTTTTTTCCGCTTAGGAAAAATCTCTGTGACCGTGAAAGGATAAAATGTAGAATCAAAAGAAACCAGGAACAGTGGACTATCACTAGTTCAGAAAATAAGGCCGCTGATGCGAAGTCTGATGTGAACTACATTCAATCCCTCAAGGAAGCTGATTTTTTAAAAATAATTGTTTTCTATAAAATTTTTTGGGCATATAGGCTTAGCACTGTGGAAGATACCTACATCAGGAAACACCATCCCGCTCAAGTTCTACTGCAGCATTCGTAGTCAGTTCTATTTCAGATTTCCCCGATTTCTCACAAACTATCAGAACTAAATTTAAAATGTGAGAGGCTGTTATAATTCAGTTCGGATGACTAGGCAGGCTGGAGGCCCAGCATCCTAAAACCGGTTTCATCGACACTTACCAAATCCACTTCCTCAAAATCGTCTCAGTCCTGCTTGAGGTTAAGCCACTTTGTATGTCTTTTTCGTGTCCCCAGGTGCCGTCTTTTCAGGCCCCTTCCTCCTCGACAGCTCTGCTGATCCCACTTTCTCTACTGAGGCTCTCAGTGAGCTTCTGTGACATGACCCCATCCGTCCCTTATTTCTGTTCTTTCCTCTGCAAATTCCTGTCTTCTTCCTTTTCCCTTAAATGGGGATATTCATCTAGTTTCCTTCCTCCATCTTCAGATCTTTCTTCATACCTTCTTTGTCAGAAAACCCATCGAATCACAGGAATCTCAGAGTTTGGATATCTGTGGATTTAACAAGCACTGCATTTTTTTTTTTTTTTTTTAATCTCTATGCTACTTGGGACAGCTCTTCCCTTCAAGTGCCTCAAACATCACTTGTACACTGATAAACTCCATATTCAAATCTCTTATATCCAATCTGTCATGAAATCCTGCCTATTATAACTCTTCAGACTTTTTGACTATCCCTTTTTCTCCATCCCCACTGACGCTGCCTTAAATCAGACCGTCTTCATTTCTCCTTCTTAACTAATGTAGTATCGTCACTAGTCTCCCTGACTCCAACATTTAGTCCTTTAATCAATTCATCATACTGCTGCCAGAGCAGTCTTTCTATTTTTTTAATTTTTAAAATAAGAATTCTATACATTTAAGGTGTGTCACGTGACTATACGTATATATCTAGTGAAATGGTTACTACAGTTAAGCTAATTAATATATCTTCTCCTCACATAGTTATCATTTTTGTGTGTGTGATGAGAGCCCCTTAAATCTATTGTCTTAGCAAATTTCCAGTATTTAATACAGTACTATTAACTATAGTCATTATTCTGGACATTAAACCTCTAGACTTATTCATCCTACAAAACTGTCACTTTGTATCCACTATCTCCGCATTTCCCCCACTTCTCCACCTCTGGTAACCACCTTTCTGCTCTTTGCTTCTATGTATTTGACTTTTTTGGATTCCACGTATAAGTAAAATCACACAGGTTTTTCTTTTTGTGTCTGACTTATGTCACTTAGCATAATGTCCTCCAGGTTCATAAATTGCTAATCTGATCACATTGCTTCCAGGCTTAAATTAGTCGGAGAAGCCCATTACCCACGGGATGGAGTCCAGTGATGTTGGGCATCCCTATCTGGATGTTCTGCAAAGCAGCTCAGAGTCACCAAGTGCCCTGCAAGGTCCTCCATAGCTTCTGCTTCCCTCTCGAGCTTTATCCTTTTTCTCTTCCTCACATGTGTTCCTTCCTCCAACCGGATCCCAAATATCCCAAGCTCTTTCTTGCCCCTATACCTTTTCACATGCTGTTTCCTCAGCCTTCAATATCCTTCACCTGCTTCTCTTCCTGATTAACCTCTACTTGACACCTCCTCCAGGAAGTTTTCCTGGCACGCCCCACTCTGTGTCGGGTGTCACTCCACTGTGTTGCCATTCTGTCGCAGGCATGGCTCTCTTAGCCCTCAGCAAACTGTATTACACCATCTCTCCAGCTCCTCCACAAGGACAGGGACCACAATTCCGTGTCTTTGCATCCCAAAGCCAAGCTATCATCTGACAAACTGTTAAAGCCAGTCACTTGGTAAATGAACAAATAAGTGAATGAATTGAAGTATAATTTCATCAGCTGACCCCCAAATCTACATCGTGAACCCTGAAATCTCCTGATAATCCCATATTTTCAACCAAACAGCTGTACATATCTACTTTGGTATCCCACTGTCACCTCAAAATTCAAGTATCTAAAAATAAATTTGTCATCTTCACTCTGAAACAAGCTCCTTTTCTGTCATCCCTATTTCTATTCCTGGCACCAGCATTTTGTCAATCAAGCCCCCTCAAAGCCTTCAAGTCATCCTGGGCTGCCTCCTGGTTTTACTTTGAGTACGAAGTTTGTTTCCACACCCAGTCAACTCCTCTTTTTAGACACATGCCCCTTCCTTTCCCAGCCCCACTGCCTCCATCTAAGCCTCTCACATTCAATCCTGAAACGTTCTCTTGTTGATTTTCCCAGGTTCTTCCCTGACATGTACGTATAACACACGATTGCCAGAGTCTTGCTAAAGCATCACTTTCATTCCATCAGGCCCTTTGCAACAGCAGTTATCAGATCCCTACTCTCTAAGGAATAAAGTGAAACTTCTGAATCTGGACTTTGCTCCACTTATAGCGCCTGCACTAAAAATGCACTCCTTGGGGCAGAAACGAGGGTTCCTCTGTCAACCCACTGTCCAGCACTCTGTAGCACAGTTAGACCCCTGAGATATATTAGTCAACAGATTAGCCTGGCCCCAGCCTTCATTGGTTTGGGGCAAATGTCCTTACAAGAGGTATTAGCCGACTTTGTCCGAAGGATTGCATTCTTTCACACCACAAGAAACTTCAATTTAAATTCAATGAGTCCTCTCACTACCTCTTCAAGAGTTTTCTTCAGATGGTTCTTTTGCCTCTACATCATGTTTTCTGGGGGAGTTCTCCTGCCTAGATAACCTGCAGTCGCCTCTCTACCTACAGAAAGCACACCCACACTTCAAGTCCCACTTTCCTACATAATCACAGCTTCTGAATCAAAGCAGAGTGAGAGCTTCCAAGATTAGCAGGGGACTCCCCTTGAATATCCAGCTGAGGACCCATCCATGAATCCATATGAGAAAACTACATCCTGTCCAGAAAAGAGTCATGTGAAAGAATCAGAGTTAATAGTGCCCAGAGCTCAAACAGGGTCAGGAATAGTGCCTGTTCCCATAGCCAGCCTGGAAAACCTCACAACTCACAATGCATTTGGTAGAACATATAGAAAGGTCTTGCTTCAGTGGTGGAGAATAATTATCTCTGAAGTGAACACTGCTCTAGACCCATCTAACAAAAAAAAAAAAAAAAAAAAAAACAAGGATCAAACTCTTTCCACATAATATAACTGCATCCCAGAAATACGTCAGGCTATTTTCAAGAATAGAAGAATATCTAACACTGAATGAGTTAAAATTCACAATGGCTCACATCCAATCAAAAATCACCAGGTATGCAAAGAAGCAGAAAAATAATGACCCATAATGAGGAGAAAAATCAGTAAATCTAATACAGATATTAGAATTAATATACAAAGACATTAGGAATTAAAAGACCTAAATCGATTTTGTGGGAAATAAAATTACAATGTGTTCAATGAAAAATACACTGAGAGTAGTATTAGACAGATTAGTCATTGCAGAAGAAAAGATTGGTGAACTTGAAGAAATAGTAATTAAAATTATCCAAAATGAAATACAGACAGACAGAAAAGAGAATCAAAACAATGAACAGAGCACTAGTTAACTATGGGACAACTTTAAGAATATAATTGGAAGACAATGCAAAAAAATAAAGAAATAATGGCCAAATTTTTTCTGAATTTGATGAAAATTATAAACCCACAGATCAAGGAAACTGACAGAACCCCAAGCACAAGAAACATAAAGATATCTTCACCAAGACATATCCTAATCAACCTGCTAAAAAACAATGACAATAGCCAAATATGGAAACAACATAAGTGTCCATCAATGGATGAATAGATACAGAGGATGCGGTACATATATACAATGGAATATTGTTCAGCCCTGAGAAAGAAAGAAATCCTGCCACTTGCTATAACATGGATGGACCCTGATGGTGTCATGCTAATTAAGATAAGTCAGACAGAGAAAGACAAATACTGTATGATATCACTTGTATGTGGAATCTAAAAAAGCTAAACCCATAGAAACAGAGAATAGAATTGGCTCAGAAGGTGGGGATAGACTGGGGAGATGTTAGTCAAAGGGTACAAACTCAGTCAAAAGATGATTAAGTCCTGGAGACCTAATGCACAACATTGTAATTATAGTCAACAATACCGTTTTATATACTTCAAAGTTGCTAAGAGACTAGATTTTAAATGTCACCACAAAAAAGAAATGGTAACCATGTGATGTGATGTTGGCTAACGTTATGGTAGCAATCTTATTGCAATATGTAAATGTACCAAATCAACACATCGTATACCTTAAACGTACACAGTGTTATATGTCAATTAGATCTCAATTTTAAAAAATAATAAGTAAAGAAATAAAGAGAAATTATACTAACTCTACATAAACTCTTCCGGAATATTGAAGAGGAATAAATACTTCCCGTCTCATCCTATAAAGCCAGCATTACCCTGATACAAAGACAAAGACATCACTAAAAAATTATCCCTCATGAACACAGATTCAAGAATTTTAAACAAAATTTTAACAAACAAATCCAACAGTATATATAAAGATAATATATCATGACCAAGAGAGATCTCCCTTGGGATGCAATGTTGGTTTAACATTCAAAAATCAATCAATGCAATTTAAAAACAAACAATATTAATATTATTAAAAGCTTTATTTTTAATAATTTTATTTTAATATCAAACAACAATAAAAAGATGTTTTTATGCAGAAAAGGTATTTGAAAACCCCCACCCCACTATATAATCTTTATGAAAACTCATAGCAAACTAGAAATCAATTTATCCTCAATCTGATAAAGGGCACATATATTTAAAAAATTACAGTAACATCATACTTAGTGATGAAAAACCAAATGTTTTTTCCCTTAAGGTCAGAAACAAGGCAAGACTGTCTGATCTCATCACTTCCATTCAAAATTGTACTAAAAGTACAATAAAGTAAGAAAAATAAAGGCATCCATATTGGAAAGGAAGTCTTAAAACTTTCTTATTCACAGACAGTATGATGGTCTATATAAGGAAAGTCTATATAAGCAATAGAATGTATCAAAAAAAATAAAAGCTAATAAGTGGGTTTAGCAAGGCTGCAGATGCAAAATCAAAATACAAAAATCAGTTATGTTTCTATATACCAGCAATGAACAATCAGAAATTTAAATTAAAACTCAATAGCAACAAAATTTTGAAATACTTAGAGATAAATCTCACAAAAGGTGTGTGACACTTATACATGAAAAATTATAAAGCATCGCTGAGAAAAATTAAGGAATACCTAAATCAGTGCAAAGATGGACAATGTTCATGAGTAGGAAGACTCAATATTGTTAAGAGGTCAATTTTCCCCAAAATGTTCTAAAGAGTCAACACATACCCAGTCAAAATCTCAGCATGCACTTTTAGAGAAATTGACAAATTAGTTATAAAATTCACATGAAAATTATATAGACCTGAAATAGCCAAAACAACTTTGAAAAAAAAGTTAGAAATCTAACACTACCTCATCTCAAGATTTATTTTACAGCTATAATAATCAAGACAGTGTGGTACAGATACAAAAATAGATAAACAGATTAATGGAACAAAATAGGGTCCAGAAATCGACCCCTACACAAATGTGGAAAGGCAATTCTGTAGAGGATTGATAGACTCTTCGACAAACATTGTTGGAAAAACTGGATATCCGTATACAAGAAAAATTAACTTCTTTCCGTATCCCACACCACGTACAAAAATTCACTCAAAGTGGATCATAGACTTAAATGTAAAAACTATAAAACTTCTAAAAGAAAACCTCTGTGAACTTAGGTTAGGCAAAGAGTCCTTAGCTACAGCTATAACATGATGCATAAAAGAACGAAGAGATAAATGGACTTCATCAAAGTTAAAACTTTGGCTCTACAAAAGACTCTAAGAACCCCCGACAGGGATAAAATATTTTCAAACCTTATATCTGATAAAGAATTTTAAAGATCTCTCAAAACTCAATAAGCAAACAATTCAATTTTTTAAATGGGCAAAAAGACTTGAAAAGAGAATTCACCAAAAAAGATATATAGATGGCAAATAAGTACATGAAAATATGCTGAGCATCATTACTCACTGGGGAAATGAAATTAAATCACAGTGAGAGATTACTATATATAAAAAAAATTCTACAAAATGGAAATTAATCTATAGTGACAGAAAGTAGATTAGTGATTGCCTTGGGAGGAGGTGCAGGGAAGATCGAGAAGGAGAGATTACAAAGGGGCAAGAGGAAACTTTAGGGAGTAAAGGGTACGCTCATTACCTTGATTGTGATGATAGTTTCACAAATGTATACATAGGTCAAAACTCAACTAAAGATACACTCTAAATATGGACATTTATTGTTTGTCAATGGTACCTTAATGAAGCTGTTTTTTAAATCTTTAAAAAAAATGATTAGAGTATTTACTAGTCAAAATGGCTCCCAGTTACCTCCGTTAGAATTATAGACCACTTGGATTGGTTTCAAGTCCTGCTGCCTCATTTAACACTGTAAGCTATGTAGAACAGAGTAAAAAAGTATCTAAGCTTTGACTTTTCAATCAGACTCCCTTCAAATCCAGGCTCTTCGCCTCTTTGAATCTCAAGTCTTTCAACTCTAAACTGAGGCTAACAGAAGTTGTCTCTTAGGGTCTTTGTGAGGGTTAAATGTGATAATATCTGTAAAGCACTTAGCCAGCATGTAGCATGTACTCTAAACCTGGCCAGCAATTTGGAAACTGAAGCCCAGGACGATGAAGTGACTTGCTCAAGGTCACACAACGATGTCATAGCAAGACCCTTAGAGCCATCTCACCTACCTCCAAGTTCTGTGGGTTTTCCTCCATGAGCTGTGATCCTTCAACTATATTTTGCAAAGTCAAATACATTACTTAACAACAAAAGTGAAATCAAGAGAACCACAACTAGAGTATAGCACCAAGTAAGTCTAGCTGCAACAGCAGAGAGTAATAGCATTGGCATCCGAAATTCTGCACAACCACGATGCTGTGCAGCTGACATCGACATCACGTTGGGACTATTTATATGTGATACTTAACACAACACAGCCTTTAGCTCGGATTCGTGTGGGTAGAGGTCAGAAAGTGGAGTGGTAAAACTCAGGAACTTCTATATCACTCTCATGAATCCACCACCTGAGATCCAAGAACCTTAAAGGGTTTATGCACAAGCTTTTAGGGCCCTAGGGACACCTTGAAATAGTGTGGAGAAAGTATATACAAGTATATATAAAGTGTATACAAGGAAGTATAGACAAGAAAGTATACATATACATACACACTCATACATATATAAACACACGTCACCTTTACAGCTTTATAAAATTCTTAAAGAGGTAAGAGATCTTCCTAAAATATTAAAAACAGTTATTATAAAGAGTAAGCCAATTTTAGAGATAGGAATAAGTTAGAAAAAATCATAACCATTAAGAAATCATATTGGGCTTCCCTGGTGGTGCAGTGGTTGAGAGTCCGCCTGCCGATACAAGGGACACTGGTTCGTGCCCCGGTCCGGGAAGATCCTACATGCCGCGGAGCGGCTGGGCCCGTGAGCCATGGCCTCTGGGCCTGCGCGTCCGGAGCCTGTGCTCCGCAACGGGAGAGGCCACAACAGTGAGAGGCCAGCATACCGCAAAAAAAAAAAAAAAAAAAAAAAAAAAGTCATATTGAAATATAACTTGAAATGATAAATTAGATCCGTTTCCCTTGATTCAATATGAAATGAAATCAATAAGTCACACTAACGCAGCCTCTAGGTTTACAAGCTGAGGGAAGACTCCATCAAAGGCAGGGGCCACACAATTGGTCTCACATTTGGGTTGGCTTGAATAGTAGGCAGCTGGTTAATTGAGTCAAAACAAATTGGTTAGATTTTACTACCCTAAGCCTAATTCAATCTTAGTAAAATCCTTGTTTCTAAAAATAACCTAGAATTGTTCAAAAGAGCTTTCCATGACTCTGAAATACACAGTCTATCTCAAACATTTTTAAGCTGCTTTAAAACAAGAAATCTACACGATCTTTCGAAGTACTTATGTAGCAATGTATAGGGTAAATTCTTCTCAGGATGAGAAAAGGAAAACACCTACTAGAAAGGGGTCATGATTAAAGCTTCTTTTCCACAAAATGGATAGTGAAATCAAAGTTTAAAATGTTTCTACAGAAGGGACTGATGAAAGATTAATAATTAATATATGGCAGCAATAGAGAAATTTTGAAATGTGAATTTGATGAACAGAAATTGGCATCATATGATAAACAGGAGCGACAGGCGGGGAGTGGGAGAAGGAGGGTCTTTTGCTCAGAGACAGAATAGAAGGAAACTGGTTGGACTAGCAGGGGTTCCCTTTTTTTTAAGTGCAAACTTTCATTTGGTCGTGGACAAGAGCTGAAAAGTGAGGAGAGAGTGAGGGGAGGGAAGACTATTTAACCAAAACAAATCAGGTTCACTTGTAACATTCCCAAGAGTTTTTCCCTAAAAGAAAAGGAAAAGAAGAAAGTTTAACACATGACTTTGATATGTGCTTTGCCAGCCAGTTCCCTGCACTTTCTATTTTCTTCCCGTCCCCTTTGCTCCCATTCTTACTGTTAGACTCTTTTTTAAAAATCCATTCCAATTTTCCTCTAATATTTGTGTATAATTTTTCCTCCTTTTAACTAAGCTCCTTTTGAAATGTCTCCCTTTGTGTGTCTCCTGGCGGGGGGCAGGGTCTTTGCTCTCCTCTTTGGCCCAGTTTACGGGGGCTTGGGGCTTCACTGGGAGCTCTCAGAAGAATTGTGCAAATTGCACCCGGGCTTCCGTTGGAAGAACCACTCATCCCGAGACCCCGTGCTGTGCCCGAGTGCATCAAGGCCATGTCAACCCCTTGATGCTGCCTCACGCTGTGATCTTCCTTTGCACTGTGTCATATGTCACGATGGGTTTTCCCACAATGCATTCTTTAGTTCAGTGTCAGGGAAAAAGAACAAATAATGTGCTCCTGCGGCAGCCAAACATGCTACCTGCAAGGTTGGGGAGCTGGACACATTTTCTTCCTCTGGAGTGAATTCGCTCTGCTGAAGCTGTCTTTTCCTTCCCATTATTCTCACTCTCCCCCTCCCCTTTCCTACCCAGACTTCTGCTCCTCCGCAAAGTGCTTTCAGCAGGCTGGAGCATTCATCCTGCAGGAAAATTTGGAATTGCAAACAATTGTTGGGAGTTCACTGATCAATCTGTTTGTGCTAAATGTATTTACACAAGAAATAATGGTATAAGGTGCTCTACATTGTCTGTACAGAGCTTAGTCATGAAACCATGTGAAAATATGCAGAGGGCAGAAGATTCCATAGGAATAAGCCACTGAGAAATCATCTCTAAACACGTGAATATGTCTATTTTTATTTGCCGGTTCATCATCACTTTACCTTTTAAAAAGTGATTATGGAGACCAGTTCCTTTGCTTTTTAAAATAACCAAATGGCATTTTGTTGCCCTTAATCTGCCTTTCTAAGAAAGAAAAGAAGCCTCCGCCCTGATGATTGCATTTACTAACTGACCACATACAATCTCTTTCACACATGCCACATGCTGAAGCCAGGACGGTGTTTGGAGGCGTTCATGCAAACTACTTATACCCACCTGCCTAGTAGACAGAAGGAAGTGGACAAGATGTGAATCCTTAGAGCATCTGAAAGGATCAATGAAAAAGAAATCCGACTTCCTCCTAATCTCCGGAGTGTCCATGGCTTACTATAAAGTGTAAAAAAAATCAGATCAGATCAGAGTCACACAGTAAGGGGGGCTCCTCTGCACCCCGCTAGGCGGCATCACCACCACCGGGAAATTCGTTAGCAATGCAGGAGCTCAGGCCACTCCCCAGAGCTACCAGTTCAGAATCTGCATTTTAACAAGATCTCCAGATGGTCAGTTTACACATTAAAGTTTGAGAAGCCCTGCACGGCGGTATGGTGCTGTGCGAGTTTCTGAAAAGATTTAACCTGAGCCAATTGCTTCTAGAACTTCTGCCCTGAGAGGACACACTGCCACCTTGTCTGGTGTATACAAAGCACCCTTCTAAATTACAAACGGTATTCTCCATATCAACAGAGGAAGAGAAAGCTAAATAGAAACACTAGGTGCAAACATCTCTTTTCTATTTATAAAATGCATATGAAGTGTATATAATTCTGTATATATTAATGTGCATGAAAATGGCTTAGCAACAAAATAGAGACAGATTCTGGATCGCTAATAAGACAAAATGGAGGATGGAGAACACTGATAAAGGTTAAACCAAAACAATTCAAATGTGCAGGTTGTCCTGACTGCATAATTCTGGAGGAATTTGCAATATGTTATTCTACATTGAATCATTTAGACACTTACACTGTACATACATTGAAAATTGTTATTTTTTCCTCTGAAATGAACTGCTGAATATGTGTGAGCCCAGCTCTAAAAAGCTTGCTCCTCTCTTTCTCTCTCATCACTCTTGTTGTCAACCACGAATGGCTGATGCTACCCCGCGCCTCCTCTTTCCACTGAAAGTACTCTTTAAACTCCTTGGTAGAATGTACCCCCCTACAGCTCTGTTTCACCCCTGCCCTTATAAATACACTCGCTGTACCAATTCTACTCTAATTGGTAACAAGGTGAATTCTTGGGTAATATTTACTGTAAGGTTCACGCTTACTTATTGATGCTTGTGTTTTATCATACCTTTCTAAACAGGAAAATCTCATTTTACTAATGAAAAAACCGAATTCAAAGAGTTCTTTAGAAGTGCTACATATAAATAATCCTGAAAGCCTGTTCCCTACCGTAGCAAGCTAGGCCTTGGTTTGCTACTCTTGAAATACCACTCATGACAAGCATTGGGTGAATTGTACTGATTAGATTTTTTATCACTTCACCTTGCTCATTTCCTTTTTCTCTCTCTTATTACGAAATGTCCATTTTTTGATATCTTTAATTAATAGACTTTATTTGGAGGGCAGTTTGAAGTTACAGAAAAATTGAGCAGAAAGTACAGACTTCTTATATATCCCTTAAACTCCTCTCACCTAGCTTCCCTTATTATTAACATCTTGCCTTAATGTGGCACAATGGTTCTAATAGTGATACATAATTATTAACTAAATTTCATAATTTACATTAGAGTTTCTCTCTGTGTTGTACATTCTATGTACATTCTATGTCTAAACACCCATTTTTCATTGCACTACTGCTATAATCATTTTTGGATTTCCTTTGCACCCAATTAAGAGATCTCTAAAGAAAAGGACCTTGCCCCAATTGATCACTACATTACCAGAACTAAGTAGCAGCTTATTGTTTATTCTGGTTTTGTGCTCTTCGCGACTCTACATACCAGCTTTTTCTCATGGAGTTTTCCATTCACTAATATTTATTGAGCAGCTATTGCTTTTAAAAGGCCGTGGTGGTACCCAGAGATTTATCTGACATGGAGGCCCTTTGTGTAACAAATGGTCAATTAGGAGAAATAAGGCATGTATATAAACAACAAGGCAAGGATTGAAGAGAGCTCAAGGGGAAAGTCATGGTAAGTTGAGTGGGTGGAGAAGGATGGGCTCGTTGTGCGGAAGGCAGTATTTGAGAGCCTGGAAGGACCAATAACATTGGAAGATGTGATGATCAAGTATAAGTACTGGCTGAGAGAACAGCTCTAATGAAAACACTGGAGACAGAGAAACATGGGTCTTGTAAGAAACCTAGAAGGAGCTCAGACTGATGGACCATTTGATGAGTGAAGGGCAGGAGTGGACAGTAAAGCTCAGCAGATTATCCATTTCTATGGTAAATACTCTTGGAGTCTTTAGAGAGGTGCTTCTCAAAGTGAGGTAACAAGCCATACCAGGGTTGCTTCGTGGAGGCAAGTTTCTCATAGCGTGATACTTGGGTTATCTAAACAGAATCGGTCTCCTGGGGTGCATATTTTCAGGTCCTACCTTACACTCACCTAATCAGGATCTGGGGGGTGAGGAGTGAAGATAGAGACCAGAAATTCACATTTTTAACAAGCATTCCAAGTGATCCTTTTGTACACGGAAGTATGAGAATTGCTGACAATTGCCTCAAGACAATTGGGAAATGGACAAGAGCAAAATATTATAATCATTTTTGATTGAATACAAAAACCATACAAGTTTTTAAAAAAGAAATGCAAGGCTTCAAAAATTTATCTACAAGGTATATATACACTCACTCTCCTCTCTCTTTAGGAATCTTTGGATGGAAATGTACAAGAAGAGCTGTACCAAAAGCAGACAAAAATGTTCAAACATGCTGCTAGTATGTTGAAACGTATTACAGATCGTTTGGCACAAACTCTGCTGTTTGTATCTGTATTAACATCGTCTTTATCTGCAATGATCCGCTTTGGCTTCCTCCACACCTCCCCTGGTTTGATGGCAGACCATAATAATGTCACTTGGCTATTCTTGAAAAACAGCTACTAAATGTTGATGGTACTTACTGCAGCAATATTTATGTGAGAATCCTGAAATACTTGGGAAAATATTTGGAGGGTGCAAAAGCTGGCATAGCCATAAATCCTGAGTAATGCTGCAATTGGGCAGGGACATAAAGTTCAATGGCCCCTGATTTTCTGGACATTTTGGTTCATTGTTTTGCACATTTATGTAACCCTTCTTAGTCTAACTGGACGTGGAGCTCTTCCCAGCTGGTTGACTTTCAGATTGAAGAATGTCATTATTTCCCAAGTTTCGTTTGCTTCTTGGGTAATCTTTATATACAATGAAGAAATCAATTCAAAGGCCAGTCCACAATCGGAATAACCGAACTATGACTCTGGGCCATTTATCTCAGGTTCTGGAAGGTTAAACTTTAGACTTTTATGTCCAAACCGAAGTGGAAACAAGAAAAATCAGGGTCTTCAAAACCATGTCCATCGCAGAATGTGCTTGAACGTAATGGCTACTGATAACAAAAACTAGAAAACCCTCCCTGTGAAAGAAGTGTACTAAATAATGTAAACACAAAGACATACACAGTTTATTATCAGAAAAACAGAGGAGTTGTATAGTCAGAAACAGTCAGCCCCTGACTTACAAACACCAAGTTACCAATCACCCACAAGGGCTAATTCCTATTACCCATCCCCAGTTCTCTCTCCCACCAGCACCCCAAATATGTGGGTGCTAGGCATGTTACAGGAGCTTGTGGATGACTTTGTCCCTTTTGAATAGCTTGGAAGAGCTCACTGTGTTTTGAGAGGTCTTGTACATGGTGTGGCCAAACTGTATAGGCATTAAGTCAAACTAGATCTACAAGCTATTTCAGTAATTTTGTAGGCCACTCATCTCAGCTTGAGGATTGGCTTTTTGATACTTTCCATCCCATCATGATAATGTTTATTATACACTTTCTACTTTGGAAATTATCCTCCTAAGTGGAGAGGCAAAGCAGGTGTTACAGAAAAGGATTTTGCCTTTGTTTATTCTTCCTTCAAATATTTGTAAAAAGGAAAACAATTATTTTTCAAGGATGCCGTGTTGCTGTTTTTGTGTTTTCCACAAGTCACTGCTCTAATTATAAGACCATGTCACTGTGACATTGGTAACATGTTTCTCTCTCCATCCTCAGTGCACATCCGGAGCTTGTTTGAGAGGTCCTGGGCAGCTACTGCCATCTCGTTAGCTGTAATGCTTTCATCCTTTATTCAATCGAAGTAATTTTTTACTTCGATTTTCCTTGTCAGGTTTTCCTTAACAGAATCTCTCATCTTACTTAAGTTGCTGCCCTTTTTACAGTCTTGGGTCAGAGAACCATACCTACATTTTCTCTGAGCTTTAAGAAATTTACTTTCACAAAGTCTAAATTTTATCTCACCATGGCCAGTTTCCTAGCCTTTTGTCATGTTAAAATGCTAAGATGAACAGTAATTTTTTCCACAGTTCCATTAATTTTCACATTTTTGACTACTCTTCCTTATTAATCCAAATAACAGGCCAAAATAGCTACTTCTAAGCCCACCTGCTTTACCCTCCCCAAACCTCCCCATACACACACACACACACACACACACACACACACACACACACACACATTTCTCTGTGTTCTACGATATCCCTAAAATACCCCAAAACAAAGTGTCTTGAGTGAGGCCAAATATGGGCAGTCATAGTCATGAAAAGAAAGGGCCATCCCAGATTCTCAGTTTCTGTAACCTCACAAATAGAATCCAGTTTTTGCAAGCCCACTAAAGAATGCTATGCTTTGCTCGAGTGATACTTCCAGCACAGGGCCAAATATTTGAAGGCCCTCATGTCTGCTGTACCATTACCATTTACTCTGCCACTGTAACCTGCATTGTAATACCTTAGTCCAAAACCTCCATTTATTCAGGCAGCCTTCAGTTTAATCAGGATAATACACACTTTTTCCTTAGCAAAATAATACCTACACATACACGCATATTATATTTACATATATACATATATACACATATATGATTACATGATACATACATGACATATGATTTTTGAAAATGTAACTGTTTACATGTTCAGAATGATTTCTCTGTTTAGTGTGAGCAGTTGTTGATGACAGAGAGTACCCAGGAGCTCTTTTTAACTTCTTTGCCTCTTTCCCTGGTCAATCCAAATTTAACACTTATGTTTAATAGTAATTCAGGGCGAGAGAAAGAAAACGCCTCTCCACCCACCCCTGAGTGTAGAGCAGTAAAAGATAAAAAGTTATGAGAGTATTCTGGTCTTGAGAGAATCAGAATGCCTGTTTATTTCTCTTTTGTGAAAGTGCACTTGAAAAGTAAAACGTGAAACCCTACCCCAGTGTGAGACAAAAAGCAGAGGGAGGTTTTCCTCATAACTACAAATGATCTACACGGAGAGAGCAAGTAATGATGAGTTTTGGAAAATGATAAGATTGTAGCAATCCGGAGCACTGCAAGAAATTGGCAAATTGTAAAACAACCAGAAGGAGCTCAGTGAAGCTCTAATTTTGCCGGCTCTCCAGCCTCAGCAAAAGGAGGAGATGCAAGCGGTGGAAATGCTTTACCTCTTTTCAGGGACAAGCAGACCATCTATATCATGACATACAGGAGGTTAGCTGTGTGGTCTTGCTTGGAGAAAGTTAAAGGATAATGGCCACTGGGCACAGGGCGGTTGAGCTGTCAACTCATTACAGTCATTGCTTGAGGGACACAGACTCCTGTTGGCTTTATTGAATATGGTAATTCCCAGCATGTTATGAACATTAAGAGGGTCTGCAGAAGTGACCTCCACCACTGACTGCATGGCTCCATGAGGTACAAGGTTACAACTTCCAAGGATCAGGCAAATTGATGTCAATTTAAAGAATGGGACCTTCACAGTCAGGGAAGACTCGGGAGGCATCTGGAAGCTACCGGTCATCTATTGGTAGCTAACTCCTTGACATCTACAGACCAGAATCCTGTCTCTGTTTAAAATTCCTTATTTTTTTAAATGAAACTAAGTGCAAATAAAACCCTAATAATGAAACTCAGAAGTACCCAAATGTTATGTATATATTTTATAGATCTATTGCGACCCACCCCCCAAAATTTTTGAAAGATATTTGGGATTTCTTGGTCATAGTCATGAAAGAAATGGACCATTACAGAATCTAAAAAACTATGACCTCCTTGTTCAAATCAGATTATCCTTTTACCAGTCAGTGAGGCAGTCTACCCTTCACTACACTGCTACAAATGCAGTGTACCAGCCCCAAAGACGCACTTCCCCGCTCTTCCAGACTGTAACTTCCTGACTTCTGATTTCGTCTCTGGACTGTGTTCCCATAGCCCCTCTGCCTCTCCTTCACACCCCAGGCCCTATAGCCAGCCTGGGCTCTAGGTTCCTAAGGCCAATCCTGCCTCTTGCCTTAAGCCTCCACACTTGACAATGACAAAGCAATACAACACCTCTAGAAAAGTGAATACTGTTACCCCCTTATTTACTATAATCTAATAGCTATTTTTATAAGTCTTCATTGTTAGTTATTTTCCAGATGTCAATGTTGCTTGCTATTTCCTTTTTTTTTTTGTTCTTAAAGATGTAAGCAATTAAATCAACACCTTAAATATGGTAAAATGTAAAATGAGCTTTATACTCAACTTTATGTCTTATAATTTGGTCGTTTTCTCTTGATAGTACAGTATTTTTTTTCCTTATTATTATTATTTTTGGCTGCATCAGGTCTTAGGTGCGGCACACGGGATATTCATTGAGGCCTGTGGCGTCTTTCATTACAGCTCTCTGTCTCTTCGTTGCGGCACTTTGGCTTCTCTCTAGTTGTGGCATGCGGGTTTTTTTTTTTTTTTCTCTCTTCTCTCTAGTTATGGCTCCAGGGCTCCAGGGTGTGTGGGCTCTGTAGTTTGCGGCACGTGGGCTCTCTCGTTGAGGTGGTCCTCGGGCTCAGTAGTTGTGGCATGCAGGCTTAGTTGCCCTGTAGCTAGTAGGTTCTTGGTTCCCCAACCAGGGATTAAACCTGCACCCCCTGCATTGGAAGGCAGATTCTTTACCTGGACCACCAGGGAAGTCCCTTTTATTTAATTTTTTTATTATGGTATAATTGATTTACAATATTAAATTAGTTTCAGGTGTACAACAGTGATTCAAAAATTTTGTAGATTAAATTCCATTTAAAGTTATTATAAAATATTGGTTATATTCCTGTGCTGTACAATATATCCTCATAGTTTTTTTTTAACCTCTTTTTTTTAAAAACATCTTTATTGGAGTATAATTGCTTTACAATTGTGTGTTAGTTTTTACTTTATAACAAAGTGAATCAGCTATATATATACATATATCCCCATATCTCCTCCCTCTTGCGTCTCCCTCCCACCCTCCATATCCCACCCCTCTAGGTGGTCACAAAGCACCAAGCTGATCTCCCTGTGCTATGCAGCTGCTTCCCACTAGCCACCTATTTTACATTTGGTACTGTATATATGTCAAGGCCACTCTCTCACTTCGACCCAGCTTACCCTTCCCCCTCCCCGGGTCCTTAAGTCCATTTTCTGTGTCTGCATCTTTATTCCTGTCCTGCCCCTAGGTTCTTCAGAACCGTTTTTTTCTTTCTTTTTTTAGGTTCCATATATATGTGTTAGCATACGGTATTTGTTTTTCTCTTTCTGACTTACTTCATTCTGTATGACAGACTCTCGGTCCATCCACCTCACTACAAATAACTCAATTTCGTTTCTTTCTATGGCTGAGTAATATTCCGTTGTATATATGTGCCTCATCTTCTTTATCCATTCATCTGTTGATGGACACTTAGGTAGCTTCCATGTCCTGGATATTGTAAATAGAGCTGCAATGAATATTGTGGTGCATGTCTCTTTTTGAATTATGGTTTCTCAGGGTATATGCCTAATGGTGGGATTGCTGGGTCATATGGTAGTTCTATTTTTAGTTTTTTAGTTTTTTTTTCTTTTTTTTTTTTTTTTGTGGTACGCAGGCCTCTCACTGTTGTGGCCTCTCCCGTTGCGGAGCACAGGCTCCAGACGCGCAGGCTCAGCGGCCATGGCTCACGGGCCTATCCGCTCCACGGCATGTGGGATCTTCCCAGACTGGGACACGAACCCGTGTCCCCTGCGTCGGCAGGAAGACTCTCAACCACTGTGCCACCAGGGAAGCCCCTATTTTTAGTTTTTTAAGGAACCTCTATACTGTTCTCCATAGTGGCTGTATCAATTTACATTCCCACCAACAGTGCAAGAGGGTTCCCTTTTCTCCACCCTCTCCAGCATTTATTGCTTGTAGATTTTTTGATGATGGCCATTCTGACTGATATGAGGTGATACCTATTGTAATTTTTTTTTTTTTTTGCGACACGCGGGCCTCTCACCATTGTGGTCTCTCCCGTTGCAGAGCACAGGCTCCTGATGCGCAGGCCCAGCGGCCATGGCTCACAGGCCCAGCTGTTCCACGGCACGTGGGATCCTCTCAAAACGGGGCACGAACCCGCGTTCACTGCATCGGCAGGGGGGCCCTCAACCACTGCGCCACCAGGGAAGCCCCGTCATTGTAATTTTGATTTGCATTTCTCTAATGATTAGTGATGTTAAGCATCCTTTCATGTGTTTGTTGGCAATCTGCATATCTTCTTTGGAGAAATGTCTATTTAGGTCTTCTGCCCATTTTTGGACTGGGTTGTTTGTTTTTGTAATATTGAGCTGCATGAGCTGTTTATATATTTTGGAGATTAATCCTTTGTCCGTTGATTCGTTTGCAAATATTTTCTCCCATTCAGAGGGTTGTCTTTTCTTCTTGTTTATTGTTTCCTTTGCTGAGCAAAAGCTTTTAAGTTTCATTAGGTTCCATTTGTTTATTTTTATTTATATTTCCGTTTCTCTAGGAGGTGGATCAAAAAGAATCGTGCTGTGATTTATGTCATAGAGTGCTCTGCTTATGTTTTCCTC
This sequence comes from Phocoena sinus, assembly GCF_008692025.1. Lineage (NCBI taxonomy): Eukaryota > Metazoa > Chordata > Mammalia > Artiodactyla > Phocoenidae > Phocoena > Phocoena sinus. The sequence continues at coordinate 59,384,797 of NC_045774.1, read as the reverse complement.
TAAGATTTTTATAGTGTCTGGCTTTACATTTAAGTCTTTAATGCATTTTGAGTTTATTTCTGTGTATGGTGATAGGAAGTATTCTAATTTCATTCTTTTACATGTAACTGTCCAGTTTTCCCAGCACCACTTACTGAAGAGGCTGTCTTTTCTTCCTTGTATATTCTTGCCTCCTTTAACAAAGATAAGGTGACCATATGTGCATGGCTTTATCTCTGCGCTTTCTATCCTGTTCCTTTGATCTATATTTCTGTTTTGTGCCAGTACCATACTGTCTTGATTTCTGTAGCTTTGTAGTATAGTCTGAAGTCCAGGAGCCTGATTCCTCCAGCTCCGGTTTTCTTTCTCAAGATTGCTTTGGCTCTTCAGGGTCTTTTGTGTTTCCATACGAATTGTGAAAATTTTTGTTCTAGTTCTGTGAAAAATGTCATTGGTAGTTTGACAGGGATTGCATTGAATCTGTAGATTGCTTTGGGTAGTATAGTCATTTTCACAATGTTGATTATTCCAATCCAAGAACATGGTATATCTCTCCATCTGTTTGTATCATCTTTAATTTCTTTCATCGGTGTCTTATAGTTTTCTGCATACAGGTCTTTTGTCTCCTTAGGTAGGTTTATTCCTAGGTATTTTATTCTTTTTGTTGTAGTGGTAAATGGGAGTGTTTCATTAATTTCTCCTTCAGATTTTTCATCATTAGTTTATAGGAATGCAAGAGATTTCTGTGCATTAATTTTCTATCCTGCTACTTTACCAGATTCATTAATTAGCTTTAGTTGTTTTCTGGTAGCATTGTTAGGATTCTCTATGTATAGTATCATGTCATCTGCAAACAGTGACAGCTTTACTTCTTCTTTTCTGATTTGGATTCCTTCTATTTCTTTTTCTTCTCTGATTGCTGTGGCTAAAACTTCCAAAACTATGTTGAATAAGAGTGGTGAGAGTGGACAACCTTGCCTTGTTCCTGATCTTAGAGGAAATGGGTTTAGTTTTCACCATTGAGAATGATGTTGGCTGTAAGTTTGTCATATATGGCCTTTATTATGTTGAGGTAAGTTCCCTCTATGCCTACTTTCTGGAGGGTTTATATCATAACTGGGTGTTGAATTTTGTCAAAAGCTTTTTCTGCATCTATTGAGATGACCATATGGTTTTTCTCCTTCAGTTTGATTATATGGTTTATCACATTGATTGATTTGCATATATTGAAGAATCCTTGCCTTCCTGAGATAAATCTCACTTTATCATGGTGTCTGATCATTTTAATGAGCTGCTGGATTTTGTTGTGCTTTTCTAAGAATTTGTCCATTTCTTCCAGGTTGCCCATTTTATTGACATATAGTTGCTTGTAGTAATCTCTCATGATCCTTTGTATTTCTGCAGTGGCAGTTGTTACTTCTCCTTTTTCATTTCTAATTCTATTGATTTGAGTTTTCTCCCTTTTTTCCTTGATAAGTCTGGCTAATGGTTTATCAATTTTGTTTATTTCTCAAAGAACCATCTTTTAGTTTTATTGATCTTTGTTATTGTTTCCTTCATTTCTTTTTCATTTATTTCTGATCTGATCTTTATGATTTCTTTCCTTCTGCTAACTCTGGGGTAGTTTTGTTCTTTCTCTAATTGCTTTAGGTGTAAGGTTAGGTTGTTTATTTGAGATGTTTCTTGTTTCTTGAGGTAAGATTGTATTGGTATAAATTTCCCTCTTAGAACTGCTCTTGCTGCATCCTATAGGTTTTGCATCATCATGTTTTCATTGGCATGTGTTTCTAGGTATTTTTTAATTTCCTCTTTGATTCCTTCAGTGATCTCTTGGTTATTTAGTAGTGCATTGTTTAGCCTCCACGTGTTTGTATTTTTTACAGATTTTTTCGTGTAATTGATATCTAGTCTCATAGTGCTGTAGTCGGAAACGATACTTGATACTGTTTCAATTTTCTTAATTTTACCAAGGCTTGATTTGTGACCCAAGATATGATCTATCATAGAGAATGTTCCATGAGCACTTGAGAAGAAAGTGTATTCTGTTGTTTTTGGATGGAATGTCTTATAAATATCAACTAACTCCCTCTTGTTTAATGTGTTATTTAAAGCTTGTTTTTCCTTATTTATTTTCATTTTGGATGATCTGTCCATTGGTCAAAGTGGGGTGTTAAAGTTCATTACTATGACGTGTTATTGTTGATTTCCCTTTTATGGCTGTTAGCATTTTTCTTACGTATTGAGGTGCTCCTATGTTGGGCACATAAATATTTCCAATTGTTATATCTTTTTCTTGGATTGATCCCTTGATCATTATGTAGTGTCCTTCTTTGTCTCTTGTAATAGTTTTTATTTTAAATTCTATTTTGTCTGATATGAGAATTGCTACTCCAGCTTTCTTTTGATTTCCATTTTCATGGACTATCTTTTTCCATCCCCTCACTTTCAGTCTGTATATGTCCCTAGGTCTGAAGTGGGTCTCTTGTAGACAGCATATATATGGGTCCTGTTTTTGTATCCATTCAGCCAGTCTATGTATTTTGGTTGGAGCATTTAATCCATATCCTCGTAGTTTATTTATTTTATACATGGTAGTTTACACCTCATAATCCCCAACCCCTGTCTGGCCCCTCCCCTCTTCCCTCTTTCTAAAGGTCTCTAATCTCTTCAATTCACTCGGCTTTCATTGATTCATTAAATCAAAAAATATTTATCCCTTCCATTTCCTCAATTTTTCTTGCATTATAAAATATCTTGTCCAAGAGAGCTTTGCTGTGATTGGTGAGTCATAACTAATGCTTTCTGTTCTTCCAATTATTTCAATATAAACATTTCCCAACTGCTTTTATTTCCATTGATTTGCACACATATTTACCCTTTCTCATCCTAAATAATGGATTTTTTTTCTCTATGCCTATGTTTAAATATTTCCTTTATTTGTTATATGTACCTTTCCTTTGCAAAATAATTATAGTGTGTAATTGCAGTTTAATCATAGCATCCATTCTGTTCAATGATCCCTTTACTAAGTGGAATTACATGTTAACACCCTTATCAAGTGCTAAATTTCAAAGAATAATCTGTGAGGTCTTGCTGAGTTCTTCCCAGCGTTTGTCTTTTCCATAATGAAGCATTCTTCCAGAGTGAATGGCTTATGAAAATCTGATAGCAATTCAGTCTGATAGAAGAAATTAAAATTCGATATTTTTAGTTGTGTTGCAGCCAAGGAAGAACTATGAAATGGAACCTATCTTCAAAATGTAGAAATTGACTGACTTTTTAAACATGCATTAAATGGTTCACCTGTTAAGATTCAACTTTTTAAGATGTATTTGAATTGAATTTCTGAAATACCGACAAGTCTTGCTCTTACAATGATTGCGGTTTTCTTTTCAAATATTTTGCTCTGAAGAAATTTCACTGGAAATAAAATTAATATATAATCCCTGCTTTACCTTGGATTTTTATTTTATCACTTTAAATGCCCTTTAAAAAATATAGTGTAAACCTATCAATAAATAGAATAATATCTTTATTAGTAATATTATTTTTAAGTCCCTATGTGCTGGGTACTCTGTTAAAGTCTTCACATGGATCATCTTCTTTAATCCACAGACAAAATGATGGTGTTCCTATTATTATCCTCCTTTTACAGATGAGCTAACAGACTTTTAAAAGGTTAAGTGACTGCCCAAAGTCACACAAGTACTGTGATTATAGCATCAATAATAAGTGACCTTATTCGAACCCACATGCTGATGAAGTCTGCGAACTTTTGGGTTATATAAGTTTAATAGCATTTCCCAAGGTCATCATGAGAAAATCAGCATCTATTACCTTAAAATCACTGAGTGAAGGAAACCTCTCACTGTACACACACTTCAGCATCCACCACTGTGGGTACCATGTGCCTGGAAGAACTTTTGTGGGATCACAACAGGTACGTGAGAACTTTAAATCACTCTTGATTTCTATCCACAGTGTATTGACACCACCTGGGAGCTGTACTATCATTTTTTATTAAAACCAAAGAGTTTTCTAACAATTAGATTATGAGTAAGGAAGACCTACCATCATTTTGCAAGCTTCAACCAACACCCTTTTGATCTGCAGTGTCACAAATGAGCCACAAAGCTGTCATATATATGTATGTGTGTATATATATATATATATATATATATGTTTATATAATATAGGTCATATTATATAAAATATTTTACAATATGTAACATTACATATATAAAGGAGAGAACAATTTATTAGTCTGCATATCTTTAAAGAACATGAGCTATTTATGTGCTTTTATCATGAGATATGTGTTTGTGTGCCTTTTAGTATAAGCTCTTTCATTCAACATGATCTAAATGTGGAATATTTTTTAACAATCTTATACTTTGTTTAGGAAGGCACCATACATGTCACAGAAATTATCTCTGCTCAAGGAATTCAAAAGCAATAAATATCAAGCCTCAACAAGATGCCGTTTAAGGATTTTGCATTGTCTCAGGCTTATGAAACAGATGAAGAGCATCATTTCCTCAATGAACCACAATTGTGTCAATTAATGGAAATTTCCAGATAGCAAGATGCTGATAATAAACACTTTATTATCGATACGTATACACACGAACACACACACACAATATATACACAACACAGCAAATAAAATGAAGGGGGTAGTTTAAGCTCCATTTCTTCAGCAAACTCTCAGTAAAATAATTCACATTATTTGTAGCCTGGTTGCACATAAAACTTTCAACAGCTGAATAAATACCTGAGTTCTGCCCTTTGTTTCAATTTACTTGCTTACCTGTGAACCCCTTTCCACTGCCCCTGAATAGACAACCAGGAGCCCTGTTCCTAGAGGCGTTAATAGGTGTTGAGTGCTTAATTTCCTGCATGCTGCATATAAAAGCACGCTTATGTGTCAGGTTCCAAAGGCATAATACAAAAAAGAATAAACACTGGTTTTTATGGAATCCTTCATATACAAATTATCCCAAAGAGCTTTATGAACAATGAATTGGACACTGGCAGTGCAGGGAGGGATGTAAACAAATGTAGCAGCCATTGAGCACTCAGGAATAAGTCACACAGAGGTCTCCTTGAACTGTCAAAAAGTATACATCTTCCCCAGTGTTCCTTCCTAAAACAGAGTGTCCGCACATGAAGCTTGCTGTCAATCACAGAACTCCACCCACACAATCTGAGGGAAGTGAAAATTCCTTATTTCAAGGATTGATACAATAACCTGCACAGGAACTTCCCACAGGAAATGGATTTGGCAAAGTTAACTCAATTTACTTGGTACCAGGTTACTAGACCCATTGATTGCTGCTGGGTAGGGTTTAAATATGACTCATCATACCAACCCCATCCCTATTTTCCCCAACCCCTCCCCATGCATAAACACCCTAAATATCAGTTTTGAATAACCAAAGAGTGAGTATTTTAATACTTAGCTCCACTCAGCATTTTCCCTGCCCTCATTTTCTTGTTATTCATTTCATTTTATGAGTTGTGTACATGTCTTCCTCACCAAATTCATAATAAGAGATCCAGTGTTGGTTTTTTCTAGCCACTACTCCCCTCAACTGACAGCATCTACCCAAGTTCTACTGAGCTAGTAGCACCTCAATAAAAGTTTCTCAATATAAGCTGACTAATAAATACAGTAAAGTTATTCCAGGCATAGATATCAAAACGAACAAAGTGAAATTTTCTATCTTTACTTTTGCAGAGCCTGTATCTGGACCACTACAAGAATGAATCATCTTTTTTTTTTAATGTTAATGGGAAAAGTGAGCCTTTCCAACAACCCACTTAGTAACATCCAGATACCCCTCGTCAAAATCTCTGTGAGTTCCTCCGCGTCCAGCAAGCTGGTTCTGATGGAACAGAGCCAAAAGCAGAACGTCCACTTTCAATCATTGGTGGTTGCCCTGGGAAGCTCCTCCAAAGCACTCATTCCTCAGTAGCAACAGCTGCATATTGTCCTCTGGGAACCAGGCACCAATACTGGCAGGATTGGTGATGTCACAATCTGCCTGAAGCCTGCCAGAAAGGAAAGCAGAAGGACAAAGTCTCTTCTCCCCTTGAGTTTTGCAGAAATGGTACTTGTGAGCTGGGGTCTTATGTCACCTCACACCAGGACTGACACACACGCAGCACTTTTAAAGTCAGGAATCAGTAGGGACACAGAGCAGCTGGATAAAATGAATTCCCCACCTTCACCCTCCCTCTCCTCTGCACCTTGCTCTTCTCTGTAGGGGACAGTCTCTGAAGGATCAGCTTTCTTGGGACTACAGTGACCCTGTAAGTCCAAGAGTCTCTTTCCTTCAGTTTCCAGTCGAGTTTCTTTGGGGTACTGGACACAGCTGATTCAGCCAATCTGTCCCATAACCCTAGCTCTAAGCTCCAGAAGCTCAGACCACAGTTCATTTCTCCTCTTAACCATCACATGACCCTCCTCTCCCCTTTCCCGGGCCACCTGGCCCTCTGAAGCTGAGCTGCAGTTGCGCACAGTCCTGGGAAGTGCCCCCAGGACTCAACATAATTACTCCACCTCCCAAATCCCAGCCCCACCCCTCACTGAGGGTTCCTGCCACACCTTCTCTTCAGCCATCTGTTGGGCTGTCAAGTGGGATTTAAGTTGCCTCCATTCTGCCAGGCCAGCAGTAGAACCATCTCTATTGTCAAGGACCTCCCTGACCCTGTCTATTTCTGGGTCTGGATCTCCCAATTACCCATGGACCCCTTCCTATCTAGAGATAGACACCATAGTATGAAAGAGTTCTGCACCAAATCCTGCCTCTTCCTGAAGGTTACTGGTTTTATGCTCAAACATTAAGGGATTAAATTTTCATAGTCCTACTGCTGAAAGTCCATCATAATTTCTGCAGATCCCAACCCTGGCCTTGGTCTGATGCCTGCTTTTGGTGGGATTTTTCTGCTGCTAAGAATCTTCTTAAAGCCTTAGGGACCCAAAAGGCTTGGTGCCCATATTATTTAGATCATTGCCACAGTTCACCACTCTTGCAACTGCTTCCCTCTGGCAACGTAATGTAGTGGTTAAGGGTACAATTCCAGAGTCAGCTTCGCAGGGTCTGTCACTTACTATGACAGGTCTATGTGACCTTTGGTCAACTGCTTAGTCTTCACATGCCTCAGTTTCCTCTCAGATATTATGGGAATAACACTGATATCTACCTCACGTGTTGTGTAAGCATTAAATGAATTAATACAAGTGGAGTGCATAGAACAGGGTTTAGCACACAGTAAATATTTGCCATCATAATTCCAAGCTAGGGTACAGTATTGTCCACTGTGTAATAGATGTCATTCCCCTAAAACAAGCCTCTGAGCTATAAATGGATATACAGAGGATACACACCCCCTCGGTCCTCAGAGAGGCTGGGCTAGAACTTCAGGCACCCCCTGCTAGAGCAGCCTCAATACTTCACCAAAAATTTTTGTACAAATATTGTCATTATTCTATGTGCTGTGATGTGACAAAGCAGGAAAGCACTCCCTCAAAGGTTCCTAGAGGAAATATGATCCAAAAAGAGGAGCTCTTACTCTACTGAAGTTGAAACAGAGCAAGCAAGGATATCCTCACGCGATTTTCCACCACATTAAGGCCATTAACTTCTGACCCAGGTTGCTGAGAAATCTTTCACAGGGCAGAGGATCACAACAGAAGAGAGAAGACAGAGGATGCCAGAATTTCTTAAGCACTGACCTGAAACTTCCTGCCAGGGGTTCCTGAACTGAGACTCACGGACAGTGTCTGACAAAAAGGGAGACTCACTGGGGGCATGTGTTTCCATCCCCAGGGAACTATGCATCCCCACCCCAAGCCTGGCTGTGATTCTCGTGAGAACACTCTATACTCACCCTACTGCGATTGGACCAGTTCGACTCTCCCAACCTTCGAAACTGTGCGCTAACTGTCACCTCCCTGCTCACGTTCAAAGCCATGTCCTCCACATTCCCTGGTCCTGACTGGTTCCCAAAGTCATTCATGGAGGGGACAAATTCAGGCAGTGGCTCCCTAGCTACCCAGATGTCGAACACTACAAAAAAGAAAAGTATATACACAAATTGTGTGCATAGTTGTGGGCTTGAAGACAGCTATGTTAAGATTAGTCTTATATAACAAAATAAAGAATTGTACCAGATATTCAAGATTCACTCCAGCACTGGTTCAAAGTCAAGTTCTGAGTTGTTTCAGGTCTCCTTAAATTAGCCCCTCAACACGTCCTCCCACAACAAAATAAGTGACTAATGTACTACTTACTGCCTCAAGTCTACTACACAAAAACTTCTTTTGCTAAAAACAACAATCACAGTGCTTTATTTTTTACACTTTACAATGTAAGTGTTAGTTTCTCCTGGTCGTAATGGAACTTCACCTGGGAGAAGGTGATGTTGAGACTCTTGCTAGAATCCAAACACCAAAAGGGATTTTTCCTTATATTACAAATGATTAATAATAAAATGAGCCATCGTTTCCAGAGTTCTTACTATGTGCCAGGAAAATGCCTCTAATAGTTTCTCTGTTTTCCTCACTAAACTGTAAACCCAGTGTCCTTCGAAGAATAAGCGGATCCCCATTTTCTTGATTGAGCACTTTGATACTTCCTTGAGATGCTTTAATTATCTCTAGATCCCTGATGACACATAATAAGTTTTGAATAAATCTTTGATACATTAATTCTTTAAATAATTGATATAATTATCTGCAATGAGCTCTTCCAAAATTGAATGCCCAATGAAAGACATATCAATATTTCCCGCTTACAGTCATTGAGATTTACAATCAAAGAATGTACCTTTGAATCAACTAGGGAGTTAGTTTATACACAAATCAAACCATTTCTTCCCCATTATGCTAATTTTTAATCTAATACCCAAAACTCATATAGTTCATTAGTTCAAAGTTTTTAATATGTATGAAAATATTCATTTAAAATTTTGGGGTGTCCATAAATTTTTATACAGTGCTTTCCTATTATGATGAATGATTTAGTCAAAGCTGTCATAGTTAATGTACATGATCAGAAAAGTTAATGTACTTTACCAGTTTATCATTTAGTACTTTTATATTAGAAATTTCAATCATTTCCACCTTAAAAAATGTTTCTAATACTTTTTGTTTTCAACCTTTGTAATTCCAGAAAAATGTGTTTAAAATAATCATTTTAATAACTTAATGGGTTTGATGTTTTATATCTGAGTGCGATTTAGTTACCAATTTCACACAAATACACTTAATGCTTGATAATGCTGTGTTACCATGGGCAAATAAGAGATTTAATTTATCTGCTTTATCTCTTTAGTTTTTAAAAATTTTTGTTTTTCTTTGACTTTTTATGTCTTTTTCCACTCTCATTTGCACAAAGGCATTCTAATATTTTTAGAATTTACGTGCTATTATTGTTTGCATGAATATCAAGTTATCATCAGATAACCATTGAAGACAAAATTAATTTCACCAATATTTACAGTGGAGTATATACCACCATTTACAGATTTTTATAATTTCAATGAAAACATATAAATTACCATTTTTATAGGTCAAAACAATCTAATGTTAGAGTTTCGTAAGGTTTGGGACTTCCCTGACAGTCAAGTGGTTAAGACTCTGCACTTCCACTGCAGGGGGTGTGGGTTCGATCCCTGGTCAGGAACAGGGAACTAAGATCTCGCATGCTGCACAGCGCAGCCAAAACATTTAAAAAACAAAAGAATTTCATATGGTTTGATCTAACACAAGCACATATCCTAGCCTTAAATGCAGTTAATTCTTTTAAATTCTGGGAGGTTGCGTGGCACAGCAGAAAGGACATGAATAGGGAAGTTAGTCAAACATAGTTTTGAATCTCAGCTCTGCATACATACTAGCTCTGTGATATTGTAAAACTTCTTAACTTCTCTGAGCTCTTAATTTCCTCACCTATCAAACAGTAATTACTACCTGGAAGGTTATCGTGAGAATTAAATTTTAAAAACATGTATAATACACCAAGTACACCGCCTGGCACCAAGAAGACATTCAACAAATATTTTGTCTTTCCTCTTTCTTTCTTCTTCTTCCTAAATTGGCTCTAAAAGCTGTAGTCTGAAGGGCAATTGACAAACTGATCAAATAAATAGCTCTAATTTGTTGTCTGAATCAGGGGTGTGTGGAGGGGCGGGTGGCAAGATGAGCTACATGTCACACTATAACTCGGTTTGCCTTTCTGGCAAGAGTTGATCTTACTAAGTGCCTCCCATGTATTTTTATCTGAAGTGTAAATTCAGGGAAATTTTCATTTTTTGTTACAAAAGACTGTTTTATGAATTATTAATCATTTAGCAAATTCATTATATTATGTCAGGGTTACTAACTCAGTGCTTTTAAAATATATTAGCTACATGAATTTTATTACTATGACACTGACTGTCAGAGAAAACTGGAAACTTTTCCCCTTCCAAATGATTTCTTTATTGTTCGCTTTGAGAAACCAACAGGCAGCAAGTTTTTGCCCTTTCTGGACTGAAATTTTCCTTTCTTTTAGACGTCCGCTAAGAATTTGTATCACGTCTGCTGGTGATTTGAAAATCTATGACTCTAGAAAGAAAATGGTATTTTAAATTATTCCTATTTTTCCAAAATTGCTTTCACAGAAGTCACAATGAAAAGAATAGCAATTTTTAACATTCCAGCGTCACAGGGCCAAATGCTTTGTTTGTGCCTTGGATTCTTTGTTTAAAAAAGAAAAAAAAATTCTGTCCAGTTTCATTTCTGAGTTTTACTGAAACCTTACCAAGTTTTCCGTGTGGGCTTCAGTGCTTTATATAGTCCCTGTTTTGTTCTTTGATCTCCTACTTTAGTCCTCCAGAGTCATAGTGGAGGTAGGAACTAAACCCTCCTCATTCCCGACTTTGAAGGATGAGAAGCTAGAGGCAGTTAAAACTTAACAGCAAAAATATTGAAAGCATTTATACCATAGTTGATCAAATTTTAAATTCTAGTTGCCATATGAAAGAAGGGATTATCCTCTTATAGACATTATATTTAAATTATCTGGGTTGATATTTTTCTTATTTATGTCAAAGATTACAGTACACGGTCAAGAACAGCAACCGAAGAGATCTTAATGTAAAACATAGAACTATGCCGCCTCCCTGCCAAAAAGTGTTCTTGGCCTCCCACTGCACCTAAATAAAACCTAAATCCTTTACTATGGGTTGGTGGCCATTTGAGTATCCAGCAAGTAAATCTCCTTCCTACGTGGAGGGAGATCCCCATTTTTTTTTTTTTTTTTTTTTTTGCGGTACGCGGGCCTCTCACTGTTGTGGCCTCTCTCGTTGCGGAGCACAGGCTCCGGACGCGCAGGCTCAGCGGCCATGGCTCACGGACCCAGCCGCTCCACAGCATGTGGGATCTTCCCGGACCGGGACACGAACCCACGTTCCCCTGCATCGGCAGGCAGACTCTCAGCCACTGAGCCACCAGGGAAGCCCTCCCCATTTTTTGAGTCTTCCTGAAGTCAAGGGTCCAAGCATTCCTTCTCCATCCCCAGCCAGCGAGGGCACACACCTATGTTTGGCTGGATGGGCCCTTCCAGGTGGGATTCTCAACCCTGAGAGAAGGCCACAAAGCTATAGAGGGAGGTGAGAAAATCTTCCTTACTGACATCAATTAGCAGCATTAACTCTCCAGTGGAGTCACAAACACCAGCATCACCTAAAGAGTTAGCTTCTCCTTTTACCCTTCCTTCGTTCCTGCTCATTTTCCAAGCCTAATTCTCCACGTTTCCCATCAATTGCGGATGCAGATTACTCTCCACTACATTCATTAGAATAAATTCCTTTCTGCTTAGGATAGCCATCATGCCTTCCTTTTGCAACCACTGGCTGATACGAGGCCTCTGAATCCTCATTTTTATCAAACTCTCCCCAGGGTTGATTGCATTCAGGTTCACTGGACTTTTGTTCAGTTCCTCAACAATTTGAATCTGTTTTCCTTCCTTTGCACATCCAGTTCTCGCTCAAAGAGTTCATTTTTCCCTTCCTTACATGGATAGCTCCTTTCTTCTTTCGGGTCTTAGTTAAAATGTCACTAATTCAGAGGGAACGCCCCATGTGGTAGAAATAATCCAATGCCCGTTGCTTCCTTCTTTTCTCCGCCTCTTTCTTCTTCCTTTGCATACATATTAGTCCATAACTTGGCAATTGTTAATTTCTGGGAAGCACACAAACAGTAAACCACGTATTCCTTAGGTCATAAATGAATAAAAGGCTAAAATTCTGTATCTACTACCATTATCATTTTCACTGAACATATATTGCATGCGGAGTGTACATGACTTTGAACATGAAGTTTAGTGTTAACACAGGTATGAATATAACACTTTGTGTAAATTTTCTTACCACAAGTAGTCAGGCATAATCCTCAGTCCATAGATAAATTATCTAAAGAGTCAGGTTTAAACAAAAGGAGACTGGAAACTTAGAGATATCTGAAATTCTAAAAATCAGAATGTAGGCCTTAATCTGAATGTTATAAACTTTATGCCAAAGAACATTTTCTTGATATTTATTTTAATGCCAATAAACTAAAAGACTGATGGCTCAAATTCCTTGAGCTTCTCTAGATAAGCAAGCTTAAAAGTATTTCTGTTGGGTTTTGTTAAAGCAAGAGTATTACAAGATTCTTATATTTTCTCCATGCTAGGGGACATTAAACTGAATATTTTCCTACCATAAATTGGAAATCCTGAGACTTGGGGAACACTGAATTAATCTGTGCTGAAGAAGCAAGTAAAGAGGACAACAGAGATTGAAGGATCACCCTGGCTTCCTGGAGACCCCTGTGTGGTGGATATATATCATAAGTATGATATGTATAGTATATATGTACTGTGGGACTTTAGCATAGAGCCTTCTGAGAAAGGCATGCTGGAAATCCACAGTAGACATGTTAAAAAGCGTGAGACTTGGGCACAATGCCCATTTATGGAATAAAATTTTTTTTCCTTGCTGGAGCAGCGAGAAGAGTGCCTCCAGACTTTGTCAATTCCAGTTCACGTTATTATGCTCCTCACCCCCTGCCTTACAGCACTGGTATGCAAGTCATCATTCCTTATAATAGGCTCTCCACTATTAGAAGTGGGCCTTTTTCATCTTTCATCAAATTATAAAATAGCTTCCCATCATAACTTATGTTCTGTATACTCCAGCCACGACCTTTCTCTCATATTAAAATGCTCTGCTTTAAATGGGCCTCTAATATATAATTTTATTGTTTGAGCATTTCATTTTCTTTTTGCTTTATGTTTCTTTATAGCAGGTTAGACAGCCTTTTGTGATATTTTGATGAAAGATTCTACAAAAATAAAATTGACTGAGAAGACAGACCTTGATGGTAGCATTGGAGAACACTCTCTGCACTCTGCAAACTTAAGATCAAGATTCAAATCTCATATGGGGATATATGTATATGTATAGCTGATTCACTTTGTTATACAGCAGAAACTAACACACCATTGTAAAGCAATTATACTCCAATAAAGGTGTTTAAAAAAAGAAGATTCAAATCTCAGCTTTCCCTCTTTCTAATTTTTATTTTAAAAATTAACGTTAGTAATTTTACCCTATGCTGGATTTAATCTTCTATACAGTGACTGAAAGGGTGGTTTTGGATTTTTTTACCAAAATGTATTGAACTGCCAAGGCTAGAATAAGTAACTAATTGTAATCATTATGCTGACTAAATTCAATACCACTTAGCCTTTAAACTTCCAATTTAAAATAGATAGACAGATAGATAGATAGATAGATAGATTTGGTATTTAGAACAGGCAACCAAATAGATGCTATCATTTGGGAACCAATATTTATCTAAAAACTTTGAGATCTTTATGTTATGTATCAATCAACAGAATCCGCCTAGCTTAAGGCAGAGATCTAAATTTTTTGCAGTGAACTTTAGTAAAACTGTGTGTACTTGTTGTAGTTTGTGTTTCAGCCTAAATATTCTTTTCTTTCTTTTTTCTTCTCTAAAATAGCATCATTCCATTTTGAATAATAATAATTGCTATTATCAGCCATTGTTTTTTGAAGAATCATCATGAAAGATAAAGATAAGGAGCAAATTTTAACCTGACAAATCTAGGTGTTTAGGATCCCCTCAACTCACTTACATAATAACAGTATTAGCAAACATTTATGGAGCACAAACAATGGTTGGGCACCACGCTGAGTTGCTTAAAGTCATCATCTTATTTCCTTCTAACCAAACAACTCTATGACATGGCTACCACGGTGATCCAGTTCAATGGAGAGTCAACTGGGCCGGAAGTTGACCTGGAAAATGTCATGACTGCAATTTGGGATATCTTGAAGGTGAGTTGTTGGCAGGCCGTCCAAGATGCTCAGTAGAGAGTTGTAAATACAGATCAGGGGCTCAAGAGAAAGATTTAACCTTGAAGATGTAAAACCAGGGGTTGTCTTCTACAGGAATAAGATCAAAGAAAGAGCCCTAAGAGATACCTACAGTTAGCAACTGGAAACAAAGGGGACAGGATAGTTCAGAAAAGGAGATGGGTAGTCAAGGAAATGAATGACATCACATGGCTCTGCCACCTAGGAAATGAGAACTTAAAAGTAGAAATTAAGTTCAGGAATGAAGACAGCTAAAGACTTATATTTCTTATATGCCTGAATTTCCGTGCTTAGATTCAGCCTGCCAGACTGAAGTTATCTGAGCAGAGGTGGAAACTTGCCTTGGAATCTGGAGATCCAGGTTGGATATACCTCGAAGTAGCTGAGGCAAAGGACAGTGCGGCAACATGGAGAGAGAGAAAGTATGAGGCAGAAGAATTCACCAAAGAGTGATAAATAAAAGTAAGGACATAGCTAAGGACAAAGCTGAAGAGGAAACTAAGGACAATGGCAAGAGATATATGGGGAGCGGGTGGGAGAAAAAAGTGAGAAAAGTGCATCAATCCATGACTGGGGTAAGGCCCCTCAGGATGGGAAAAAATGGAAAATTCTAAAATTTAGAAATTCTGGTAATGTACAAAAGATGTGGTACACATAAATTAAGAATGTAGAACTATAAATGTTACACTGTTAGTGTTTTTCTAGACATTTTAAAGTACTAAGTAACAAATATACTCCTTCTCATCTTATAAAACCAGTAGATTTAAACTCATTTTTATTTTTCTTTAGCATTTTTTAGTTATCAATGTTGTGGTAAAAATAGAAAATTATAAATGCATTACTGGATAATAAAATGACATCTGCAATACACATATTAAGGAAAGTTATTTTAAATTAAAACACACAAAAATTTAAAATTAGTTTAAAATGAAGATCTAGGGCAAGAAATCCATTTTAGAGATTATATAGTAATTTAATGGAAACCATTGGAAAAATATGTATCTTTTGCATGTAGAAAGGAATGTTCTATGTCGAATACTTTAGAGTAAAATAGGTGTAATTTTTGCCTTGTTCATATATGTCCTACATCATTATACTGTAGAATTGTTTCAAGGCAGATTTCAGTTTTGTGGAATACTATAAATCAACTTTGGTGAAAAGAGTATTGATATCTGTATTAGGAAAGGAAAGTCTATGCTATGATAACAAACAACCCCGAAATCTCAGTGACACAAGGTTTATTTCTTGTTCATATTACACATCCAACGTATTTCAACAGCAGGGTCTGCTCTATGTAGTCACTTACCCAGACTGACAAGGGCGTAACGATACCAGATGAAAATAACTCCTCCTTGGTCACTGGCAAGGAAAGTGGAAGAGAGAGAAACAGCTCACCAGCAATTAAATCCTTCCTTCCAGTGGAAACACTAGTCACAATGACCTTGCTTAACTGCAAGAGAGCTGAGAAGTGTCTTGTTTCTGGAGGAGAACAAGATATCGGTGGGTGCTGATAATGTCTCCCACAGTGGCTTTTGTCATTTCTTATTGCTAAACATCCTAATAGCTCTTCATCCAAGATCCTAGCTCTACAGCAGGGTAGGGAAAGAGCAGAGGAATTTCAGACAGGGCCTGAGCCCCAGGCTTGTTTTTCCCATAACTAGTTGGTTATGCAAATTTGCATGGGTTAGTTCAACTCTCTGGATTTTGGTTGCTATAGCTACAAAGTAAGAAGGCTGGACTACATCTCTAAGATTCTATAGGACTAAACTTTTGTGAATCTATTTCATACTTTCACATCAAATAAAATAATTACTAACCTAGTCATAAAAATATTTTCAGAAGTCATTTACTTCACAAAAACTCAACTGAGACCTAATTTATTGTTTGGTCTCCATTTTATGTGTATTTTATATATATATATATATATATATGTGTGTGTGTGTGTGTGTGTGTATAAGTTTACAGACTTCATTTTTTTGTTCCAACATCTATGGATATCTTTTGACTCCTCACTTTGGCAGACGTCATTAATACTTTTACGCTTCCCTTCAGCTTTCCTTTGTTCTTCAACCCTTACCTTTGCTGGTAATACTTACATTGCATTCTGATATCATAATTAGGTCTTTTGCATTATAGGTTGATTTTTAAAGTTGGAACTTTGACTATGCACTATGCTTTGACTATGACTATGAACTCAAGTCATTGGAAGTCTCAGGTAGTAAACTACAATTACATTTGCTTTCACATATAGCTTATTTCTGTCCTGGAATTCCTCATCATTTTTCTTTCTAGCCACTAATAGTCTCTATCATTTGCTTCATTTTTCTAATTCTCCATTTCATTGGGTGTTCTACCCATTTTCACTTTACCCAGAAACCACCCTCCCAGTACACTTGCTTCTTCATTTCTCACCTAGACTGATTGCTCCCCGGGCATGCCACTTTGCCCTCATCCCAGAATCCCCCTTCACTGCTTTCCTGGGTTGGTTCTGCTGTTCCTGCATCCCATGATTTCTTATTCTTGGTTACATCCTCATTTTGCTGGTGTTCATCTTCAAGTGTCTCCCTGGTAAAGTGGGCTTGGGAGGTACCCCATTCACTCTACTCTTCAGGATAAACCTATGTACCTCTGCTGCAGATGGTGTCGGTAACCCAGTAACCCACCACGTCACTCCACAATTCTACTGCTACAGCTACCTTCCAACTGTGGGGATCTGCACTCTGGCCCTGAGAACTCTTTCTCCTGGAATACTGAAAAAATAGAGAAAGTTATGCTGCCCTCGACCAGTAATCTGCAAATGTATGAAATGCTGAGGTATCAACACCTGCTGTTTGCATACCTAAGCCGTCACTTTCAGGACTGTTGTATCAATACCCCAGCTTCCTCAGCCCTTGGATGCAATAACTCTGAGATGAGTGCTTTGTCCCTCTTCCCAGAGTTTCCCTGTGTGATTCAGTTGAAAACCCAAACTAAGTCAAGAACTAGCAGTTTTGAGTTCTTATTTTGTGATATATTCTACATTATTTAACCCCCACAACAACTCTCTGGAAAAGATTATTGTAGAGATTAGAATAACATAGCACATTATTTAATTACAGATGTGGAAATGGAGATCAGCAGGTCAACGGCATGCTCACTCATTCCACCTGAAGTTCTGTCCCCTGTGCCATGTGGCCCTGATCATAGAGGATGGAAAGTGAGCACCTCCTCACAGCCTCCACTTATCCCTGAAGATATTTCTGAGCCCCTAATCCACGCAAACACTAAACATCTTTTTGCCACTTCAAATTCCTTGTGGAAAGACTCGTTATTCACAAATAAATATATTTCTTCTATACCTATTGCTTAATTTTCAATAATCCAGCCGTGATTTCCTTCAAGCCCTTGGTTTATAAGCCAGGGTTTATTTTCATGGCTGATTAATGGTTCTGATTCGTCCTCCAAGCAGGAAATCCAATATCCCTTCGGGGAACCCTAAAGATGCAGATGACCGTGAATTCAAGGAAGCCTATTCACCACAGAAATCAATGGAGAAAGGAGGCAATGTTAATGTAGACAACAGTTCTACCAGCTTCTAAATGCAAGTGCTCAGACAGAGGGAGTGGAGGGAGGGGAGGGGATAACAGAGAATGTATTCAGAATACCGAGCTGCAGTTTCATCACTCTAAAAGCCAGCTTTAACAACTCCCTTCCCAATGTGGAAATTTAAAGCTTCCTTTTTGTGAATTTTGACTGGTCTATAGCGCTGAAGGAAAACTTCACCCCTCTCAGAGATTACCTCTTGGACTGAATGTGTGTCCAGGGGCAGAGGAGGCTTCATTTCACAGAAACCACAGCACAACCACGGCACGAGCATCATTCGGATAGTTTCAAGACCATGGAACTTTTTTAAAAAACTGTAGCAATGTGAATATTATGCTAATTTCTGTAACAGGTAGCTTATCTGAGTGCAGATATCACTTTTAAGATGATCATAAAGTTTTCTCATGGGTTTTTAATAGAACAGTTATTTTGTTTGTTTTGTTTTTTCGGTACACGGACCTCTCACTGTTGTGGCCTCTCCCGTTGCAGAGCACAGACTCCGGACGCGCAGGCCCAGCGGCCACGGCTCACAGGTCCAGCCGCTCCGCGGCATGTAGGATCTTCCTGGACCGGGGCACGAACCCGTGTCCCCTGCATCGGCAGGCGGACTCTCAACCACTGCGCCACCAGGGAAGCCCTAGAACAGTTTTTTTAATCCAATAATTATAACACTCCCTTAGCCACGATTTAATTATCCTGTTGGTCAATTCATTACAGATACTGAGATAATAGTGCCTCCCTTCCACTTCCTTCTGACTGTCCTATGGAGCCCATCATAAAGGAGTGGGAAGTAGTGCAGGTTGTTCAAGGTCACTACCTCAAGGAAGAGGGACTTTGCTGAGTAACTGGTTGTGTCTCTCCTCTCCCATGCCTGACTCAGCACCAAGGACCATATCTTCACAGAAGATCGTCTTTTCTTTATCCTCCGCAAGCTCCATTCAGGCTGTTAAACAGCTGCCTGAAGTCAGAGGACTTATACTTAGTTTATGAATCAGAAAAATTTACATCTACACTTTGAAACATTAGCCAACAACAATTACCATTCTCTTTGGTGCCCAGCTCTGTGCTAGACCGTAGATGGACTACAAAACGGCTATTCCCACTTATATTTCAACAGTATATTACATATACATGGCTTCAAAGCAGTGTCTGCCAGTACCAAGAAGCTGATGGGAAGGGACAGGATATAGAAGTTGACAGTGTCTAGTTCCACCTCCATCAAATGTTGTTACTTAGCTTTATTTGTTTCTTTAATTCACACAATCACACTATAAAGCAAATTTTTTTACATTGGAAACTACTATCAAGAACCAACTTAATATTGGGAAATGCATATCCAGGACACCTCAAGGAGTAGCCTTTCCTCCCTCATACCACACCCACACACACACTCCAGAACTGCCTGCAAATGAGACACAGTCACCAAAAGAGAAGCACTTTATGTGCTACATAAAGTAATGTATGTACAGCATTAGCATATACCTGGGAAAAAGCAGAAATGTAATAGTTGCTTGCGCCCTTGGGGGATATCTGTTGTTTCCACCAGCCAGCTTCCATACTCCAAACTGACCTTGGGCACATCCTAACTCTACTCTCAACCCACGTATTTGGGCAGGATTAACCCCACTGCCAGTTCCAAGGATAGGTCCTGTTTGGCCAAAACCAATTAGCACATCTCATTCCTCTCAAAGTGACTGGAGACAGGCATGCGACCTAATCTGAACCAATGTGACCTTTTCAGGGACTTGGGGGACATATACAAGGATTCTTTCCAGATGGACTTGAACTTTGAAGCATGTAGGATAGAACTGCTACTGTCATCTTTACTCCACATGAATTCTAAAAAGGAAAGCAAAGCCAATAGATACAAAGAAACCAGGTCCTGATCACCTTCACTCAGCCATGATTAAAAAGAAGTATTCCTGGACCATTTTGTTACATGAGCCAATAAAACAGCTTCTCAGTTTAATCTACGTTAGACTCAATTCTCTGTCACTTGTAATCAAGGGTCCTAAATGAAATGGTGTATATGTCCTCTCTTCTTCCTCCATGAATTCAACAAATTTGTGTAAACCTGACATTGGTGTGACTGTGGCACAACATCCAAATTCCCAATATCATTCATCCTATCGGCACTTGATACCTATATGGACATGGTGACAGGCTTAATTATTCATATGGGCTGTGCCTTTTGACTCCACAATCTCCTTCCTAAGATATTAAATAAATATCACCTCTGTCTCTAAGTACATGGAATTATTTCAAAAATGCAGACAAGGACTTGTGTAAGGAAACAAAGGTGAGTGCAGGGCTGACCCCTTCAAGTCTAAAACCTAGAATTTTAGAGACATATGACAAGAGTCTACTAAAATCAATAAACTTGGCATAAACATTAATTCACATAAATTCTAAGAACATGTGACTTCAGAGTTACCTGCCAGATTTTAACAAGCTCATGAAGAGTTTTCTATTCAAGTATGCACTGCCCCCTTCCAAGGTGGTACTACCCTGAACAACCACTGCCACTGTCCCAAATATCTGGGCTTCAAAAGCTAGTGGCACATTTATTTGAGTACTTTTAACTGTAGAAAATCTTTATTCTTAAAGAGAGGACTTGATTTTTGGAAATAAAATTTATTCAGTGCTGAATCTTGTAAAGAAGAAGGCTGAAAGGCCAGCAAACGTATCGCAAACACACGTTATTACAGAAACTTCTAAAGATGGCTTCTTAGACAGAAAATAGTGATTGGGTAAACATTTAAAATCTTATATGCTCGTAAAAAAAAATACCATTCTCATTACTTTTGGTCTAGTCCATTGAACTTAAGATTTTTCCCCTTCAAGATATCAAGTTACAAAATAACAAAATTATGCAGAATTTGGCCTATAATCAAAGCTATTTATATTTTTAGTCCTCTGGTCCTGCATATTTTAAGAATAATTTGAGACTAAATTTAATAAAGCAGTTTCACTAACAATTCCAATTTGTGATTATCCATTAAACAAAGAAATATCACTCATGGTATATTCTTCCTGAATATTCAGATGATATGAGAACTAAGCCTAAAATATGGATTTTGAAGAAATATTTCTAAAAATAGACTAATTGGGGTAAAACGCAAACATTTACACATTAATGCCATGCATCCTGATGGAAAAGAACATTTTAAAATTTACACCAGTCTGAAGAAGTTTAATGAGCTGCTATTAATATAAATAAGGTTTCATTTCTTAGTGAAAGAAAGCATGTCTTGCAGAAGAAAAGTCAGATTTGTTTCAAATTGTTTTATGCTACTTATCAATACACCCATCAGGGTCAGCCCTACATGGAAACTGGCATCTCCAAGACAAGACGCAAATTTCTAGCTCTGATTCAATGGCTGGATTAGAGAAGGAGAAGGCAAGTAAGATTATTTCTCAGCAATCTTCCCTGATTTTTTTCATATAATAACAGCTGTACTATGAACTCGACTTCATCTACAAAAGTAGAATGGCAATTACACTTAAAATTAATTCATTTAAAAGTTTAAATATCGGGCTTCCCTAGTGGCGCAGTGGTTGGGAGTCCGCCTGCGGATGCAGGGGACACGGGTTCGTGCCCCGGTCCGGGAAGATCCCACATGCTGCGGAGCGGCTGGGCTCGTGAGCCATGGCCGCTGAGCCTGCGCGTCCGGAGCCTGTGCTCTGCAACGGGAGAGGCCACAGCAGTGAGAGGCCCGCGTACCGCAAAAAAAAAAAAAAAAAAAAAAAAGTTTAAATATCATATTATAGATATGCACTATCTGCGATTCCGAATGGATTTAAACAGGTAACAGCTATTACTACCCATCTTTGGACACATAGAATAGCAACATTACTGAAAGTGCCTCCCGGACAAGTATGGACCACGTGCTCCTTTATCCTAAGGAAGAGAAGAAGTCATGATACAGGCTCTGCTACTGCAGTGATTCCTGGATAGTCATTCTTTATTATCAAAGCCAAAATTAGGTTCCCATTTTTTCCTTTGTGAGGTAACTGATGACTGTTGTCCTCAGCCTGATACTGCGCAAGTCCAGCTCTGTTGGGTGAACGTTCAAAAGGCAGTAGCAGCAGCAGCATTCCAGGAACAGGCTCAACTTCCACAGCTCACGCAGAGCACATCCTCTAAGCAGACACACATTGTTCAGCCTGACGCTGCCCAAGGTCAAGCAAGGATATTGTGTAGCACACATCCACCAGTGGAGAATTATCAAGCTAATTTCTTTGCCTTGTTGAAATATTTTTTATTGAAGTATAGTTGATTTATAATGTGTTATTTTCAGAGATACAGAAAAGTGATTCAGTTATATATACATACACAGATATGTGTAACTGTTTTTGCCTGAACTTCATATAAATAGTCATGAATAGACCCTCTTTTGTGTCTGGCTTCTTTTGCTCAGTGTTATTATGGGAGGTTCATTAATGTTACATGTGTAAAAGTAGTTCATTCTTTGTCATCTTTACGTATTATTAGACTCTATGTGTATGCCACAACTTATCTACTTATAAAGCAACCTAATTTTATTTTAAAAAATTAAGTGAACTTTTATTAAACAAGTTTCATGTCCTTTTAGACTCTAATTCTCTATTTTGTTTGCCTATGTTTTAATCTACGCTAGTCGTCGCTTTTTGTGGAGTGGTGAAATATATTGTTTGAAAATGAATTTGGGTGAAGAATTGGTTGAAAGTGAATGACATCAGAGGTAAAAAATAATTTTCCTGTCTCCTAACTGACTTGTCCACTACTTGGAAAAAAGGCTTATTTACATACGTATAGGATTCAAGGTTTAAGATCTTGACCATAAACTCAATGTGTAATCTTGTTCTACCTCTTTGCCCAGCATCATTCTCATCTATAAAATTAATGTAATGAAATTGTGTTACTGTCAAACAACAATAGTAATAGGTGTTAAATATACAGATTAAATTAAGTGGTAAAACAAGAAAAATTTAATTCATGTGACATGAAGACTTGCTAAGTATTTCAAATATCACCTCATTTATTCACCTAATTAATAGTCATTGAAAACCTACTCTGCCCATTGCTATAGGGAGTGGGGACACTGTATACATAATGCTGAGTGCTTAGCATATTCTATATTCAGATATTACACAAATCATCTCATTTAATCCTCACCTATGAAACTGATGCTACTATTAAACACTTTTTACAAGTGAGGCACAGAGAGATAAAGAAATTTGTTCAAGATCTCATGGCCGACTATGAAATTAGTAATGTGCTGTAAAAATTATTTGCAGATGGAATCAATTTAATAATATAAAGCTAGAATTATAATTTAAAATGTTGCTATGATCATTAGAGACGTACACAAAATATGTATAAGGACGCGTGTTGCAGTGCAATATCAAAAAAAAACTTTGGGGTTTCCCTGGTGGCGCAGTGGTTGGGAGTCTGCCTGCCGGTGCGGGGGACATGGGTTCGTGCCCCGGTCCGGGAAAATCCCACGTGCCGCAGAGCGGCTGGGCCCGTGAGCCATGGCCGCTGAGCCTGCGCGTCCGGAGCCTGTGCTCCGCAACGGGAGAGGCCACAACAGTGAGAGGCCTGCGTACCGCAAAACAAAACAAAACAAAAAAAAGCACTTTGGAAATTACCCAGATTAAATAAATTATGGTTGATCCACACGATGGAAGAATTGAAGCCACTGACAACCACAATATAAAAAATATCTAACAGCATGGGGAAATGGTTATGATGTGTTCTTAGGTGGAAAAAATAAAACAGGCTATAAAAGAAAGTATGTACAACATACTACCGATTCTGTTAAAGTCGTGTTAGTATGTGTGTGTTTATGGGCACGTAGAGGCATTTGTTGCTTTAGACTACAGTATCCATCCCCCATTCTTCTTGATAACAATTCTCCAACTTTCATCTGGTGTCCACGCTTTTCCTACACAGCCTATGTGCTCAGAGAGAGTTGCTCCTGGGGTCACTCAGCTCCTGGGGTGAGTCTTGTCTGACCTGAGCAAATCCCCACTTCCACGACTGGATCAGGGATGGGCACAGAATTCAGGCCCATGAGACACCAGATTTTTCTGGGAGGAAAGGAAAACAGTGTCCTGGCTCTTCAGAGAAAGCAACTACAAGAGCCATCCTGCCTTTCTCTGGATAGTACAGTGTGAGAGCAGGACATTTCTGCTCTCACAAGAGAACCAGGCTGAGGCCAAAGCCAGGGCAAAGAGGAGGCAAAGCTGAGAGGACCACTGACTGAGAAGTAGGGTCAGAGTCCTGCTGAATGAAACCACCTATAGCCAGAGAGAGCCCCCTGGCCTGCTCAGTTCCACAAACCAACAAATCCTCTCTTCTGCTTCAACCAGTTTGGGTGAGTGTTGTTACAACTTAGAGTTTTAATTGATCAGATTTTGTATACAAAGATTGGGAATGCCTGGGATTTTCTTTTTATGCTTTTCTCTATTTTGCATATTCTTTACAATATTTTATCATCAGTAAGAATCATAAGTATTATTTTAAGTAGTCCATTCGAATGTCCCACATGAAATATATTTCTTGATTATTTATATCAGGCAGTACACTGAGCTCACCAAGGAATTGAAAAATCAGTCTTTTTTGCAGAATCTGAATATTTGAGATAATAATAATAGCACACATTTGTATACGAGTTTATTGCTTTTCAAGCACTTTCCCACTTGGTAATCTAAACAAGTCTATGAATTAGGTTAAGAGCATGTCAATGAGACCCCCTATGAGATCACAAAAGCCCATTTCCTTTTCCTTCTTGGCACAAGGATACACACCATTTCCCAGCCTCCCTGGGAGGGCTCCTCCCTGGGAGCCTGCCTGGCAGTAGAGTGAGCCCATGACCAAGCTCAGCCTAATGTGCTGTGAGCCGAGTTATGCGTGCTGGTCTAGGTCCAATCCAGAAAAACCTCCCACGAATGATCATTCTCTCTTTCCGTGTCTGCTGATCAGGTGCAAGGGATCTTAACCTGAACTTCAAGAAGAGAACTTCAAGGCCCTAAAATTAGTTAAAGCCACAAGATGGAAGGTTCTTGGATCCTTAATTAACTAAGTAGAAGGCCCGGTGCTAACCAGAAACATCTTTATTTGTATTTGCAAGAGCAAGAAATAAGGTTTTACCTTACTAAACTGCATTGGTCACAGTTCTCCAGAGAAACAGAAACAGTAGGATACTTGTGTGTATCTCTACAGAAATAGAGATAGAGATAGAGATAGATATATATATATAGAGAGAGAGAGAGAGATTGAGATAGACATAGAGATAGAGATAGATGGGATAGAAATAGAGATAGAGATAGAGAGAGGTAGAGATTTGCTTGAAGAAATTGGCTCACGCAACTGTGGAAGCTGGCAAGTCAAAATCTGCAGGGTAGGCCAGCAGGCTGGAAATGTAGGGAAGAGTTGGTGAAGTTTTGAGTCTGAAGGCTCTTTGCTGGCAGAATTCCCTCCTTCTCCTCCAGGGAGGACAATCTTTTTTCTGTTCAGGCCTTCAACTGATTGGGTGAGGCCCACCCACATTCTGGAAAGTATTCTGCTTTCCTCAAAGTCTGCTGATTTAAATGTTAATCTCATCTAAGAAAATACATTCACAGAAACATCTAGAATAACTTTTGGCCAAATATGTGGATATCAGGGCTTAGCCAAGTTGACATAAAATGAATCATCACATAAGGAAATGGTCAACAGTTGTTGGGATTGAGTCTAACTTTTGCTGAGGAATTTGGTTTGGGGCTCTTTTGATGAATCTCATTAGATGTCCAGTATCACAGTCAATTTTTTTAGTCATGGATGTGTTCAGTCCTCTCAATGTCCTGGAACGTGGCAAGAGCTGGCTTCTTACCCTTCTATCTCTACTGGATATATAAGTTCTCTGCTTTAGGAGTTTTCCTGGACTTCATCCAGGAAAACTGCTCTCAGTTCACTTTTCTCCAAAATAGGATGTTAAGGAGAATTGGTTTTGGTTTTCTTTTCTTTCTTTCTTTCTTTCTCTTTTTTTTTTCCGGTCACCTTCCTTATTTGACCTGCTTCCTAAAAACTGAGAGTAAAGTAAGGAGAAACACCTCTCTGCACCACTATTTTCTATTTTTTTCTTTCACCACCACTTTCTAAAGTTTATTAATAAAAAGCATACCCTTTTCCTTACTTGACTGCTGTTGGGAATTTGGGGCCAGATGTTTTACAATGTTTTTAAGCTTTGGAAGGAGGGATATTCTGTGATCCTTCTCTACTCTGCCATCTTTATTCCTAGAATCCTGGTTCTATTCAAAAGGAAACTCTTCTCTGAAAATATGTTTAAAGAAAAGTTGTCCCAAATTGCAAAGTAGACTCACAGTCTAATCTAAAATAAAAGCTAGGTCAGAAGATAATCAAATTTAGAGCCAGCAGCCATACACAAAGTTTTTCTAAGCCATTGCACAAATTCTGAAATTTTTCTCATTAAAAAATGTTTTTCTTTCAATATATATCCTTGATGGCTACATTAAACCATTTCTTTTACTACACAATGATGCAACTGTTGTATATAAAGCTAAATGCAATTTGATCAAAATTATTTACCATATGGGATTTAGATAGGTTTCAAAAGAGCCATGTATTTGCTAGAAAGCCATCCATTATATTGAAAGTCAAATGAAAATAATGTTACTTTTACATAAGACAGTCATGGCCCTTACCTCACCTGCTTGTGCCGATCATTGCTTGGTGCCTTATATTAACTGCTCCCTGTAACAGCAGAAGGATGGGCCTGATGACCTCTCAAGGTCATCTCAAGCCTTTTGATTATATGAATTGTGTGCTGAAAATTACATGCTAAAATACCTACACAAAAGCTATGTCATTTTCTTTCTACAACTGTCATCTTTAATGTTACTTTAGGTTTTATATTTAAAATGTATACCCATGTTTGCTTGTTGTTAAAATGGTTTAAAAACTGTTAAAGACCATTCTCAACTTTCAACAGCAATAGAGGCAGATTTCATACAAGGTTAAACAAAACTGACTATGAATGTTGCATTTTGTATATGTGGTTAGAGCTCTCAGTTTCTTTGATTTTTGGTTTAATGTAAGCCAAAGAGACTAAGATATCCATATTGCAACAATTAAAAGAATGTTTATGTTTGTATCTTTTCATTTTTTTAAGAAACTAACACCATAACCCACAAAGTAAAAACCACCATAGTTTAATTTATTAAAGTAGATTTAATGATGTAAATTAAGGTTGCTATAATTAAGCTTTTACAGCATTTACGACTTTATCTGCATTAGGTAGTCACCATAATTTTGAAAGTAAATATTTCACCAACTGACACTTATTGAGTGATAACTTTGCTAATTTGGGGGCATCAAAACTGACAAACAGGGCTTCCCTGGTGGCGCAGTGGTTGAGAGTCCATCTGCCGATGCAGGGAACACGGGTTCGTGCCCCGGTCCGGGAAGATCCCACATGCCACGGAGTGGCTGGGCCCGTGAGTCATGGCTGCTGAGCCTGCGCGTCCGGAGCCTGTGCTCCGCAACGGGAGAGGCCACAGCAGTGAGAGGCCCGCGTACCGAAAAAATAAAAAACAAAAACTGACAAACAAGATCGATATATTTGACATGCCTATTTTAGAAATTCATTACTTTTAAGCACCTACAATTTTGTGTCCAAAACTCTAGATTTATGAAGGAAGCTAAACTAAATCTTTAGAAGGCTTTCCCCTGAACACTGAGACTTTCTTTTTATTATTATTTTTTGTAGAAGGAACACTTAACAGGATATCTATCCTCTTAAAAAATTGTTCAGTGTACAATATATTATTGTTGATTATATGTACAATGTTGTACAGATTTATAGAGCTTATTCATTTTGCTTGACTGAAACTTTATGTTCATTGTTTAGTAACTCCTCCTTTTCCTGTCCCTCCAGCCCCTGGCCACCACTATTCCACTCTTTGGTTCATTGAGTTTGACTCTTTTAGATATCTCATGTATAAGTGGAGTCATGTATTTTTTGGTTTTCTGTGACTTATTTCACTTAACGAAATGTCCTCAAGATTTGCATATTGTCCCATAATGCAGAATTTCCTTCCTTTTTAAGGCTGAATAGGAAGTATTCCATTGTACTGAGATATCACCTTACACCAGTCAAGATGGCTATTTTTGTGAAAACGAAAAGACAAGAAGTGTTGGCAAGGATGTGGGGGAAAAGGAAACCCTTGTGCACCATTGGTGGGAATGCAAAATGGTGCAGCCACTATGGAAAACAGTATTGAGGTTCCTTGAAAAACTAACAGTAAAACTACCGTATGATCCAGCAATCCCACTTTTGGGTATTTATCCACAAGAATTGATATCTGGATTTTAAAGGGATAATAGCACCCTTACGTTCATTGCCGCACTATTCACAATAGCCAAGATACAGAAACAACCTAAATGTCTATCAGCAGAGACCTTCTTTTGATACAGATTTCTTTTCTTTGTTAGAACTTAGGTTACCTTTGATAAAACACTGAGTAGACACACTCTGTCTTTACTATCCAAAAAGTCACTCTCTCTCCATCTCTCTCTCTCTGTCAAAAAATTTCCTTGAGTATGGCCTCAGCATCTTTGGTACTTTCCTCTCTCTGTCTCTCCTTTGGGAAGACAGATCCCAGTTTCCAAAATGCAATCTTCACCTATCCCTGCAATCCTCATGGCAAAAAGCTAACTGAGACTCTCAATGACACACATTATCTATCACCGACTGCCTTTTTATGTCTGGGAAATATTCAGCTAAAACCCCTTTTCAGCTAAGTTTTGTTTTATTCTGTTTTTATTTTCTCCCTTTAGCAGGCTTCTACTGCTAATAATTTATTAGGTCTCTTTTAATCTTACTTCCTCTAATACAGTATTCTTTATATCCTTTATCTTGTTTCAACTATAATTCATAAATTGGTTGTTGGCTAATTCACTCAGGCATTGTCATGACTTTTAGAGAAAAATGTATTGCCATGTCCTATTTTTCTTCCATCAGGTCCTCGCCTATTCTAAACAATTTCTGAATTCTATTAAAGCCGGCCATTCCAAAGTTCACTTGTTTCTGCTCTACCTTGTTTCACTTTCATTTTCACCCTGATCCCAAACACAATGAGATTGGGATCACTATTTCCAAGATTCTCCTGAACCATTCTGCCTGCAATCAGACCCATGCATCACACACAATACCCGGGCTGGTATTGTTACTCCTCCTTACTGCCCATCGCATGCCATGAATGGGAAGCAATCCTGTATCAGAGCTATGAGCACGCGGCCTGTCGTATCTGGTCTGCTTCCTGAAATGCAGTCTGTTCACAAGAAATTTAATTCTGCTGGCCACTGCTGGCCCCTTGGACATTTGCATACTTTTTTTCAATAGTGCAGTAATTTCTTTATTTCAGTGCTTTTTCTAATCGTGTGATTTATTAAGGGTTCCAGTAAACAATTTTACTAAAACTTTCCAGTAGAATTGTACAGTTTGGGGGTTGAAGAGAACTATTTCCTCTGTCAGGTGCAATATTATATATGAATCATTTTGCATTATTTCATTTCTATAAATAGATAATATTAAAGATGTTTTCAATCAATATCAAAAAAATGTAAGATATAAAATAGCTTCCTCTAATTTTTCACCAGAGGTAAGATTTTCTAGATCCCTAAGTTGATGAAAAGAACCTTTAACTTTTAATTTAGAAGAGAAGAAACAAAATGAATGTGCATCAGTAAGTGTGGTTGAAAAGGTCTTAGCTACCTCCAGTTCATGGATATAATGTTGTCATTAAAAGAATGAGTTAGATATATACCAATTGATTTGAGAAATATTCATGAAGTTTTGTTAAGCAAGAAAAACAAGATATAGTCAAATATGTGACTCTGCTATTTGTATAACAGTGGCAAAAATCTTTATATGTACATCTAAATATTTTATAAAACAAGTAATGATGATATATGTATCACATGTACATATATTTTCGATTATTTTAAAAGTTTGAGGAAGCACAGAAAAATACAGCAGATTATTAACATGAGGTCCATTAGGTAAAAGAAGACGGTTTGTAGTGGAAGAGAAATATGAGAGGAGGAAGGAAAGATAAGAAAAAAAATTTAAATAATAATTTAAAGCCCTGTATTAATAGATTGCATGTGATATGATCCCATTTGTATAAAATGATGCTAAGTGTCTGTATGTATAATAAAGAGATGCATGAAAGGGTGGCCACTAAAACATCAATGCTACTCCCCACCTCATCCAGGGAGGTAGGATTTAAATTGATTTTTATTTTCTTGCTTATATTTGTTTTCTATTTCTTGGTTTTGTTTTGGTTTTTTCTTTTTCAGTAAGTATGCATCAGGTAAATTATTGAGAGGGCCAAATAAAGCCGTTTCCATTGTGGATGAGAAAGAAGAAACATATGGAGGAGTTTTCTGTAATCATGGGGATTCGTTTTTGGCTCTGATCCCCTCCCGGGAAGCTGGATCCAGCCTAGAGAGGAACAAAGATGTGACCCCAAAAGCTTTGTGGGGCTCTGACTGATGTTGGGCAGCACAAGAGCTTCAGGAACTGTCCTGAACTTAACTTTTGGCAAAACCTACCACTACTGACACATCCCCCTAAGTGAACATATTAATGCAAAGGGACTGAATTCATCTTTCTCAAGTATAGGAGGGGGAATCACCTCCAACATACTCAGCACAGGAGTCGGACTGCTGCCAGGGTTCTATCCTGTTCCCACCACTAAAGAGTTTTTCAGGTCCTTCGCATATAAAGCAGGCGTAATATTACCTAGTGTAAAGGGTAGCTGTGAGAATTAAACGTCAAAGTACAGCCCTTACAATCAATCTCGTCTCATCGTAGGTGGCTGGCGTGTTAGATCATGTGCATGTGTGCTTGCCGTTTCAGAGAGAGTAATAAAAACTTAATTTGAAACGTTTTCTTCAATCATTATTATTTATTTAATTAATCCTTCTTATTCAATTATTCACAGCTTACAAATCCATGTTGCAGGAGGATGACACTTTGAAATTACCTTAGATATTTAAATTTTGAGACAAAAGCTTGGAATGTATGAGTTATTCAACAAATACTGAGTCTTACAATATCTAGTTGCTGCTACCTCCAGGATCAGGATATTTGGACATAATAAAACTTGGCCTTTCTTCATATCTCCAGCAAGTGAGTCTCAACTCCCAATCTATATTTAATCCAAACCTATGCATTAGTTTACTATGTTGAAAGCATGTTCTCTCCCTATCTCAAGCCTCTTTAGATTAAAAAGAAGAAATGCCAGATGAGAAGAGAAAGGCAGTGTGAAAATAATGTTCTCCAAGTTGATGTAAGAGTAGATATTGATCACTATCCCCTAGGATCCATAGAGGTGGCATTTTCTCCACAGAGGAAGCTATGCAAAAAGTCTCAATGCATTTGAGGGTGACCAAGCCATTTGGACTCAGGAGATAAGCTGCAGAGTGCCAGCTGTTTTCTTGGTCCACCATTTTGCATAGATGGTCCGTCTTAAGCTTCCCCTTAGCCTGCAGAAGTTTTCTATACTCTAAGACAATCCCCTATCTTGAAATCCAGTTTAAGCTTCTTAGCTGGTACCCATTTCCCTCCCACCCATTCACAGAAAGGTCAAGGTACTTAATATCACTACATTTGTAGTTGAAAGGGTTTTGCCTTACTTTCTATAGGCACCATTATTCACAAACACCAGAGTAAGCAGCCACCCTGGTAGGCAGTAGGTTACTTAGTGATATGGTACGGTGGTGGGCACTTCTATGGTGGGAAATGCACTAAACTAACCCATTCTGGCTTTTCTTCTCTCCTCATTCAGGACACAACTGATTGTTCATTTGAAACAGCAATCCTCAAACTTTGTGGTCTCAGAGTATCTGTGCACTCTTAAAATTCATAAACAACCACTAAGAGCTTTTAGTTATGAGGGTTGCATTTATTGACGTTTACTGCATTACAAATTAAAACTGATAAATTTAAAGATTATTTATTTTAAAATAACAGTAATAAATTCATTATACATTAACATACATAACATTCTATGAAAGAATATATTTGCCAAACAAAATTATAGCGAGAAGAGCACCACTGCTTTACACTTTTGCAAAACTCTTTAATGTCTGACTTAAGAAAGGTAAATGAATTCTCATATCACTCTTTGGCAATACCATGTGTATGTAGCCTCTGGAAAATTCCATTTTACACTCTCGAGAGAAAGAGAGTGAAAATGCAGATAATGTCTGACTATTATTAGGAAAATACTCTTGACCTTAGGGAAGCTGGGACCACACTTTGAGAACCACCGATTTCAGGTGAAAGAACTGGGCATGCGTGGCTTGGCCCCTCGATCCTCGTCTCTGTCCTGCCTGCGGTTCTCCTGTGCCGCCTGGGATGGAGAGGCAGACTGTCCCAGTGTGGGCTTGGTTTTGAGAAGTCCTTCATTGCCGGCACACCTCATCTGTGCTTTCCAACGTCTCCATCAGGAGTAAAGCTGGAGTTTTCATCTTCATCCGCCTGATTCCTTTGCCTTTCTCTCAGCTACTTATGAACGTGGTGGGAATGGGAGCTCAAACACCAGGAACACGGAACACTTTCACACCCGCGTGGGCCTCAGACCGCTGCTAAGGACGGAAAGTTCAAACTGGCATGGCGATCCACTAACCAGAAAGTAGGAGGCGTCTTTGATCATTTTCAGGTTACATTAGACATTCACAACAGTGAGGAGCAGGCCTTCTGGAAATCAACTAAAAATGTCACCACGTAGAAGACCTGG
The DNA here is from genome assembly GCF_008692025.1 of Phocoena sinus. Taxonomy (NCBI): domain Eukaryota; kingdom Metazoa; phylum Chordata; class Mammalia; order Artiodactyla; family Phocoenidae; genus Phocoena; species Phocoena sinus. The sequence goes on along the minus strand of NC_045774.1, from coordinate 59,352,007 downwards.
TGGTTTCTGCTCTCGCAAATGAGAGGATCAAAACAAGTTGGGAGAAAAGAGAAACTATGGGATAATCGATGAACCTCCTAGGGTTTGCTGTCAAGGTCCAGAACCATTTTTTTTTCTCCCACTTTTGCAGCATACCCAGAGCAGGGTGCTAGTTTGGTTCTGATTATCTCCAACCCTCGTAAAGGAAAAATGGAGAAAAAAGGGACTCCGTTAAAGCTGCCAGTGCAGCAGCACGTGGGCAAAACTGCTCTATTAGTGCCCTTGGGAATGGCGCCAGGAAAGAGTCTAGTTGAGTCATCTTAAGCTACAAGTACTAAAGTCAACTACACCTATACCATTTCTAGGGGCAGCGTTTCTGATTTATTGCATTTGAGTCTGCCTATTCCAAATGAGCCAGGAGAAGCCTGTTTTTCCATTTCTAAACAGTAGACCAACTCCTCCCCAATCCAGTTATTCGGTAGACCAACTCCTCCCCAATCCAGTTATTCGGTAGAACAACTCCTCTCCAATCCAGTTATTCAATAGACCAACTTCTCTCCAGTCCAGTTATTCAGTAGACAAACTCCTCTCCAATCCAGTTATTCACTAAGCACCAGCATCCATGAGCCCCACCCACGACCACTGATGTTCTAAAACGGTGCTTCTGTGTGATGCTTTGCTGTCTTAAGCCCCTTTCTCAGAATAGATATCACCTTTCATAAGAAATACGGTGCATCCCACAAACACCAGCCCCGCATAGTGTTGGGACACCACCCAATCCTATTAACCCTTGCTCTGCCTAAGTCCCACAGTGTACCCAGTACAGCTTCAGGGCACCAGATACTCTTTCTTTAAAGCTTTCCACTTGTCTGGGGATGAAGTTGCAACTTCAGGATGACTGTCTAAAAGTGAAAGGTAAAAGTCTTCCCTAATGCATCTCTTTTTCGGTTGTCATGGCACTAAAATGTTGCTGAATCAGAGATATTTTACATAGTTTGTGAAAATGAAGCTCTCCCAATACAAGCCTTCTCCCTCAGGCAAAGACAGATCTCAGCATCAGAATGTAGTAGTTCTGCTGGTGATTCATCCTCAACTAAGCCTATGAATAGAGAATTAAGCTTGGATAGTTTATCAGAAAGAAATGGAACTTGACTCATCAATACATCTCACAGTGCTTCCAGAAACAGGGCTGGGTTGTATCCTTAATAATAAATTGGTAACAGTTCTAAACAACATTGGCTTTCATTTCAGAGGTAGAGAAAATGGCTTAACTTTGCTTTACGTGTCTGACCTGAACTAATGTCCTTATCCTCAGGCTGTGCTAGTTCCTTGATTATCTGAGAGTCACACTCATCAAATGTAAACGTGAGGGCCTTTCTCTCTCTTTGATTTCAAAAGGTGGCTTCTTCTGGAAGCCTGTACCAGGTTTTGAGGACCTATATCTCCACAACCCCACCTGGGGGAGCTCCAGAGACAAGGAGCTGATTATACCTAATTACGTACTTTGGAGGAAGGCATGTGTTCGTGCCATGCTGGACAGCACAATACAAAAACAATTTTCATCCATCTTCTTCACTTCTGTCCTGAACGTCAGTCCTTTGTCCAGCTGTAAAGAATGCCATGTCACCCCCAGTATGTATGTACATATTTATTTAATGAACATATATGGCAGTTACCACGTGCAGGCACTATTGAACACTTTTACAAATAACAGATCATTTAATCCTCATAGTAACCTAGTGACGTAGGTGCAGGTATGATTCCCATAACAGAGATGCTGAATCAGTCCCAATGGCTATGCAGAGACTCAAACTTAGGTGTCAGCTCCAGTGCCTGTGTGCTCTGGGGTCTAGCCCTGCCCTTAGTCTGAAGGATCCTGCTCTGGAGTATTTCATATAAATCTCCTGGATAAACAACTGCACTGATCTCTCTACCACCCTAACCTTTCCTTTTGTAAACTAGACACTGCTCCCTCGTCAGCCCATATGTGGCTCTAATATCTTCCCCAGAATGTCTCTCCTTCCTGCTTCCAAATATTCCTTTAACCTAAGATAAACGCGAATGGCCATCAGCACACAAGACCTTAAACCACTAAAGCACTTGTGATCGTGCCATCTAAATCTTCTACAGATTTTCCCACGGGTGGGATTATTTAAACTGGTGAGATATTCTGAAGGACTCAGGTAGACTGGGCAACTTCACATTTTCAGTTTCAATATCCTGTTGAAGCACTTGACAGCCATTCATGTAATGGAACCATTGTTGACAAAAATGAGAGCTGTTATGGTTCTTCACACGTTTCTTCTTCGGCTTTTTAAAGGGCCCTCCCCTTGTTGGTTTAAAGTTTCTGACCCACCCTGCTGGGTCTCAGCACTGAGTTGGGATCCCAGACATCTGCTTTATCTGGTCAACCCTCAATCCAAGTAAACTTTGAAAGTACCTCAATGGCTACTGAAAGAAACTTACACCCCCTGTTACAACCTGACACTAGCAACCGTATGTGGAAACACAATTCTGTTTCTTTGAGAAAGACCCAGTGAATTTGTGTTGACAAGATGCCAAGTGGCCCACTCAGCCATTCTGCTCCAAGGGTCACCTCACCTTTTCACCCTGTCTCCCGCCTCCCCTCCATCTGCTGAGTCTAATCTAACAATCAAAGAACTTCAAAAGTACCTGAGGACTTTTTAGAAGAACATCTTTAGGCACACCAATCCAGGCTGGGGGGAACAAAAGTGAGTTTATTACCTAAGAGATGAGTTAAAATCCAGGTCTGAGATAGCTGACCATTTACGATTCATCAAAAACCTAGCGCTTCTGTGACATATGAGAGTTGCGTGCATTTGGCATGAAAAGTGTTAACAAGCTCCTTATAGAAACACAGATGTAGAGAACAAATGTATGGATACCAAGGTGGGGAAGCACTGCAGGGGGAGGGGGTTGGGATGAACTGGGAGATTGGGGTTGACATATATATATATATATATATATATATATATATATATATATATATATAATAGATAACTAATAAGAACCTGTTGTATAAAAAAATAAAATAAAACAAATCAAGTTAAAAAAATAAAAAATTTAATTTATAAAAAAAGTGTTAACAAGCTCCTAGACAAGATACTCATGAAATTTACACTTCTATAACTGCTTCAAATCTTTTATTTTTTTAATTAACTAATTTAGCTGTCAAACATAAAATATTCATTTTGTGATTCATATATGTAATGATCCCCAGCACACAGGCTACTTTAATTTTCTATGTGAATTTCATCATTTATGCTTTCCTCCTCCCTTGTTGCAGGCAGGATTGTGACAGCTGTCCAGGGCCCACAATTAAACACCTAAACTGGTCCATGCTATACCCACTAAAACACTTAAAAATCACCACCTGAAAACAGCCTTCACCAAACAGCTACTGAACACATTCTCATCCTCCCCCTTACCAGCTGTAAAAACCAACTCACACAGGCCACCAAGTTAAGAACCTTCTACTCTAGTAAGTGGAGAAGAAAAGACAAGCGGATCCCAGTTATTTGGGGGACCCAATTCTTTGTTAAAAAAAAAAAAAAACCTTACATCTTTCAGATAAGCATGTTCTCTGAAGAGATGTTTCTCCTTGGACGCCAGTGTATCCATCCATCCATCCACTGGGCATATGGGTGGTCCTGAGGCAAAGGTGGTCCCTCCCAGATTTTCCAACCTGCACTCACCAGTCAGGGGGCACCGGCCACTGGGCATGTCTCTCAGGGCCTCAGACACACTCATGACACTCAGAGATGGTTGCTCAGTGGTGATTCTGTTTTAGAGCTTATAGCAGGTTTCATGTTTGAACTCTTTGTGGCTATGCCCTTTCTGGCTATGGCACTGCCAGCTTGTACCTTTTGATAAACCTTTTCCAGAATCATGAATTTCTTCTACCTACTCTACACAATTTTTAAAAATCAAATAAATGCTTCCTGGCAAACTTCCAGGAAATACTAAAAGGTCATTTCACCCCAAAACAAAATAATCCTATAAGGGATGTGAAGTCTTACTGTGTTTTCCAATAAGACCTGATGAAGGACGCTTGCTGCAGACAAATCTCAAAAAAAACATTATACAACCAGTGATCAGGAGAAGTCAGAAATGGCAGACAGCTTGTTATAATCATAATTAAGACCATTCTTCAAAATCCCATGGCTCCTTTTCTGCAAAACCGGGGGAAAGTTATTGCAATCTTCCCAGATGAAACTACCTCCGTTTTCTCAAAAGGTACTTTTGAGTTGGGTTGCCAGACAGGTTTTGTTGGGTGGGTTGGCTAGGTTTTTTTGTTTGTAGAAAGTTTTTAATACCCCAAGACACTCAATCTTGTGAGCTGATGCTCCTTGGTAGGAATACTTTGCAGGAATGAGTCAGGGTTCTGATATTCTGGTACTGATGCTCTAGGTGAGTTGGGACAAGATTGGTAAGAAGATATTGGTGGCTGAGGTGGGCAGGATTGGTGTGTGATTGTGTCCTTTGGGTGATTGATTAGATTCTAGTGGTTTATTGATCTGGACTATATTTGTCGGATGAGTTGTGATAAATGGATTATGCAAATCATGTCTTTGACAGTCCTCTAACTTTAGAGACTATTCCCAAATTTTAGCCACAAAGCGTTGCTTTCTACAGTTTCCTTCCTCTTTTCTTTCTTCTCTCTCTCTCTCTCTCTCATGCCCTTTAGCTAAATGATATCCAGAAAGTACATGGATATTTATGAGTCCTTTCTCAAGACAATTTTGCATTTATTTCAAAAATTTTACATACAAGGAGAGATGTTGATTTATTTAAATTAGTGAAAGAAAATTCTGCAGAGTACCCACATCAACTACAATTCCAATTACTTTTTTCCTTCTGTCATCACAATCATTTGAAAATTATAGGAGTCTCAGCACCAAAGTTTGCAAACTCAAGGACTAGAGTATTTTCAAGAATACATGCTTTAAAAATAGAAACAAACATTCCTTTAAGCCACCTCATTTTACAGATACTACAGATGGTCCAAATATATTATTCAGAATTATTATTTTATGATAATAAGAAACACATATTGTGCCACAATGCTATCCCTGATAAGTTACCTTCTAATAATAAGAAATTGCTTTATATGTAAACATGTTTAGAATTGGTTCTGCCAATCTGCCACAGGACACAAATTCTGTTCTTCCCCCATAGACCTGCACTGTTCAATATGGTAACCATGCATGCCTATTTAAATTTAATTTAAATTAAATCAAAATTTCAGTTCTTTAGCTGCATCAGCCACATTTCAAGTGCTCAAAAGCCACATGTGGTTAGTGGCTACCTTTTTGGACAGAACAGATTGTAAAGTGTTTCCACTCTTGCAGAAAATTCTACTGGACAACACTGCCTTAGCTTAGACTGTGAGTTCTTTTACATCAGAGACCATGGATATTCTTCAATAGAGATAAAGCAATTTTATAAGAATATAACATTTAGACCTAAAGCATTCCAAGTCAGACTTGTTCATATCATTTTGCAGTTACAAATTGCTTAACTTTTTTTTTTTTTTTTGCGGTAAGCGGGCCTCTCACTGTTGTGGCCTCTCCGGTTGCGGAGCACAGGCTCCGGACGCGCAGGCGCAGCGGCCATAGGCTCACGGGCCCAGCCGCTCCGAGGCATGTGGGATCCTCCCGGACCGGGGCACGAACCCGTGTCCCCTGCATCGGCAGGCGGACTCTCAACCACTGCGCCACCAGGGAAGCCTTGCTTAACATTTTGATTTAACAGTTACCTAACCATACTTTCTGTCTCCCAACTAAGCTTGGAAACATTATAAGCACAGAGATTGCATATCAAAAACACTTACTTCAGGGCTTCCCTGGTGGCGCAGTGGTTGAGAGTCCGCCTGCCGATGCAGGGGACGCCGGTTCGTGCCCCGGTCCGGGAGGATCCCACGTGCCGCGCAGCGGCTGGGCCCGTGAGCCATGGCCTCTGAGCCTGCGCGTCGGAGCCTGTGCTCCGCAACGGGAGAGGCCACAACGGTGAGAGGCCCGCGTACCGCAAAAAAAAAAAAAAAAAAAAAAAAAAACAAAACACTTATTTCTCTTCATTGCCTCCCAGGTTAATACTAAGTACAAGACATTTTTTTTAATCTTTTGAATTAAATCAAAATGTAACATAACCTATCTACTTACTTTTTTTAAATTTTTATTGGAGTATAGTTAATTTACAATGTTGTGTTAGTTTCAGGTGTACAGCAAAGTGAATCAGTTATACATATACATAAATCCACTCTTTTTTAGATTCTTTTCCCATATTGGCCATTACAGAGTATTGAGTAGAATCCCCTGTGCTGTAAAGTAGGTCCTTATTAGTTATCTATTTTATATATAGTAGCTACAAAACAGAACTAGAGTTACAGATGTAGAAAACAAATTTATGGTTACCAGGCGGTGAGGGGGGCGCGGATAAACTGGGAGATTGGAATCGACATATACACCTACTTACTTACCATAATGCTGTGCCTTGTAGGTGCTCAATAAATTCTCGCTGATTCGCTAGTCTGAGAGAAAAGTCTCAATCTAGGTAGAATCTTATGATCCCTCCAGATTATGTGCCCAAATCTAAAGCAATAACCCTTACAGAAGGGGCACCGGTTGCTTGGTGAGGCAAAGGAGTGACAGCAGGTGCTGTCTGCCAGTAGGCAGATTTTGCTTTGCTCTTGCTGGGAACAAAGTCCCAAAGAAGACACTCCAAAACCCCAGTCTCATGATTCAGAAGACTGAGTCCTCATTTGAGGACCCCATTTAGCTTACTCTTAATTGTGCAGTCCAACGCCCCCCAAAAATCTTCAGTTTTATCTCAGGCCTGATACTGATAATCAGTTTTCTAACTCTGGCAAATATTCTAAAAGTATTGCTTCATTCCACAAACGGGTATTAAAAAATCTTTCATACAAGGTATTGTGATTGACAGGGGAGACAAAACAGGATAGGGAAGGCAGATAGCAAACAAGTAGCAAACAAATATATCATTTACACCTTGAGGGGCTACAGTGGAACAGAACAGAGTGATCTGATGGAGGGTTATGGGAATGAGGGTGAAGACCTTAGTTTCGATGAACAAGAAGGACATCTTGAGAAGGACACATGCACATTGAGACCGGGAGGACGAGAAGCGCTAGCCCCACAAAGAGCCAGGCGGAAGAAACAGCATGTGCAAAGGCACTGAGATGGCAAAGATGGTGGTTTGAGCACGGCCCAGGGAGGCTCAAGAGAGCTCAGTGTGACTCAAGAGAGCATGGAGGAAAGAAGCAGGAGGCAAGGGGAGAAGTGACCATATTACACCCCATATGGCCATATTGTGCATGACCTTACCATCCATGACAATCAACTGGGACTTTTTTAAGTGGTTTGAAAAGCCCCTGAACTGTTTAGATACAGAGATAGGGTGAGTGAGTGAGTGAGTTAGTGAATGATCCCGCTTAAGCCTCTGGAACAAGAGTTTTTAAAATGGAAGGACTCATATGTTGTTTTTTAGGTGTTTGTTTTCCATAAACAGATACTACTTTTCCTCTCTGTTCATTTCTCCTCTTTCCTTTGGATTATGAGGGTGATATGTTTGACTGAAACTTTAGAACGGCCTCAACGATAGCTGTACTTTCACTTCTTAAGGACAGCAACAGCGGTAACTGGAAGCCTTCCCTGACCCCTTCAGGCAGAAGCAGGTCTTCCCTCCTCGGTGCTCTGCACGGCTCAGCACACTGCTTTACGTAACAGTCATCACTTTGAACTCTAAGTATTTTTCCAGACTGAGCACAACGAACACATCTCTAACCACACTTCCTAGCACCAGGCACAGCACGCAGCGGGCCCTCACGAAAAGCTTTCTGAACGAGTGAAAGAATGAAAAGTGGGAGATGTAGGTCTTCTTAAGTAGATGCAGACTCAGAACCAAGTTTCTATGCTAATTAGTACTAAAAGAAGGTTAATTTACTGTCTCTGTAATCAGCTCCTCTGACCTGATTATATATTGGAGTCCTGAGGTTCTCTGCAAATATTACTACTTATGCAGCATGTAAATGAAGACAACTCTTAGAACACTGAGAGGTTTGAATTCCTATTCTGTAATACAGGTCTTCAAATTCATTCCAAGTATCCTTTTGTAAATAATAACCTGAGAAACGCCAATGGTTCCATCAAGCAATTCTTACTCTGTGTCAAGGCTAATACCTTGTACGTGGAGAAGCCGATGGTATCAGAATCCATTTCCTAAGACTCTCTTCTTTCTTTTCCACCACAATCTCTGGATCAGTGGTTCTCAAAAGGTGGCTCTCAACTAGCGTCAGGAGCCTCGGATGGGACTGTGTTATAAATGCAAATTCTCAGGCCCCACCCCAGACCTACTGAATCAAAAACTGGGGGACAAAGGATGGAGATTGAAGGAAGGGGAGGAAATGAGGGCTAGCAGTGTTTCAACAAGTCCTCCAACAGTGGTTCTAACGCACACTTAAGTTTGAGAAATGCTGCTCTAGATAATTCACTTTAAAACAGATTAATAATAAAAAAATTGATTCAAGCTATATACAACTTACTTTAAGTAGTAAAAACTTGTCCGCTTAAACTGAAGTTAAAATACAACCTGAAATTTTGGACATATTCATTACCAATTCATTATTTTGTTACCTTGTCATACTAAATACTGTTTGTGCAAGCATGTAAAACTTTTTGCTTTATATAATACTATTAAGCAGTGTGTCAAAACTTTCCAATTACTGTTAAGCTCGAATGAAGTAACTGTGATAAATTAAAAATTGCACTTACAGTTAGCCCATCAACATTAATATCAACTTCAGTGCATACGCCTTGATCATCACACTTATAAGGGCAAAAGGATGTAGCAGAAGTTATACTACAGAGTCCATTCCAGGAGGAGATGTTTATTGGATAAATAATGAAATAAAGGGAGAAAGGTAATGCAATTTTCCATAAATATGAATAATGAAATCTTTGCTTAAGAAATTCATCCAAAATAAAAACTTGGCAGCTTTCCCTTGGAGAAGCCTGCTCAGTCTTTGGAGGGTGATTATGTTCCTGGACGGTCCCTGAATTACAGTCTTCAAGCAACTGAGAGCTGAGCAAAGGTCTATGAAGGGGTGTCAAAAAGATTCTACTTGGAGAGATGCAAGAAACGTGTGCTATTAACATGTACAGCAGAATAAGCCACTGAAATTATATACAAAGAGGAGCAAATATTTTTCCTGTGAATTTCCATTATCAAGTATTCTTAATTTATGGAAAAAGCTCTTCAAGGTGGTAATGTTAATGATTCTGATTTTATATTTTCAAATGAGTAGGCACTCCAGTGTGGTTTCTGGAGTTCTACATTGAGAATTCTACATTGAGAATTCTTGGTCTTCACTTTGAACCTTTACAAATTTTTTTTTTTTTTTTTTGCGGTACGCGGGCCTCTCAGTGTTGTGGCCTCTCCCGTCACAGAGCACAGGCTCCGGACGCGCAGGCTCAGCGGCCATGGCTCACGGGTCTAGCCGCTCCGCGGCATGTGGGATCCTCCTGGACCGGGGCAAGAACCCGTGTCCCCTGCATCGGCAGGCAGACTCTCAACCACTGTGCCGCCAGGGAAGCCCTACAAATTTTTAAAAAAGTAATTCAAGTCAGCTACTCAAAGAGGAAAAGAGATCAGCATCACACGTAGGGACAACTCACAATATTTCGGAGCTGATAATCCAACCTAAGCATTATGGGCTTTTCACCTTTCTGCTTTTGAACATTCAGCTACTAAAAGACCTCCTTTTTCCCATCCCTTCTTCCCCTCCCCCACTTAAATATAAGGGATTTCAACAGGCTGTTACTACTCCTTGATTAACTTTGGCAGATTCTACAGGCTCTAAGTCATTTTCATGGAGGAACATTGCATTCTGGGACAGGTTATCAATTTTGTGTTCCAATGACAGTCTTGTCCTTTTCCATTCACATCCTTTACTCTCATCCCTAAAGGAGTTAATCCTAACCGTAAAGTGGAAAACTATTTGGGGAAAGTGTCTAAAAGGTTTGAGTACTGAGAAGTACAAAATTGAGGCTAAAAGAAAGAGGTGAGATTCCCTATAGCCTCAGCAATTAGCACAATACCTAGGACGAAGTTAGCCATCAATTAAAATATTAACAGTTATGTCTTTTATTAATGATATACTTCTATGTACCAGGCCCATTTCTAAGTAGTTGCCTGTTATCTCATTTAAGCTGCACAAAAAAGCTTCCTATATAGGTGGCATTTTTCCCATTTTACAGCTGGAAACTGAAACTCAGAAAGAAGGTATACAATAACAACAACAACAGGACCATGTGGGAAAAACTCAAAACCCAGGTTTTCTAGACCTCGTGATCTATGCCCCTTTTATGACACTGCAATGAATGAAGGGATAATTGCTTTTTTATTCTGGTTTCCAGTGATGGTTGAGAGCACTGATGCTCCTTCACCCACAGCAGACTGATTTGGAGAGGGCTCTTCATTAATAAAATGTATCCTGCACAGTCCTGGTGAGGGCTATGCTACAGCACTGACAGCACTGAAGTCTCTCCTTGGGTCAAAGACTGGTTCCAAAATGCTGCAATGCAGATCATTTACCTGACATGAGGCCAGAAGAACCCGGTTCCATCTTAGATTGAGTGCAATAGTCACCGTTTCCTTAGACAGGAGGGGCTAGGAAAGCCATGTATCCAGAGTCCTGGGGAGGACAGCTGACTCTTTAGTCCGGAGAAAGCAGAGGTCATCCTGAGAACAGAGGATCCCAGAGGGAGAAGAGGGGATGCGGGTAGAAGCCCCAGATCCACACTTCACCTGCTTTGACATTCTGCTTTGGTTCAGCAATTCTGATGATATTTGCAAGACCAGACTCAAAACTTCTCACAGTAACTGTGGTACTGAACAACTTCCCTGGCAATCAACAAGTTTTGAGTGTAAAAGGGCAATAATGCAACAGACGAATTATCCAAGAAAGAGAAAATTCCTTTTAAATTTTTTTGTCTAGATAGTTCATATTTTCCAAATACAAATCAAATAAAGCCTAATATGAGTTAATTTTCATCAGGGTAACACTTACTCACTTTGCTCACTTCAGCAGGATAGAAGTTCCCAGAGAAGAAAAACTGTTCATCCTAAACAAAGTGTGGGTTTTCTTTTTTCAAGTCACAAAATTATTAAATCTCTCTTTGGAATACTATCATCTTCTAGAAAAAAAAAATCTTTTAGGGGACTGAAACAACATGAGCCCAAGAAAAGAGAGTGCCCCAATTAATCCATTCCTTTAACAAATGTTTATTAAGCATTTCTTATGTGATAGGCACTGAGGGAACTAAAAACATGAATAGGACCATCCACTCCAATTGTCCATTTGAGGACACACACATATACACAACTGCAAAACAATTCAACAGGGGCTGTCACAAAGTTTTCTATGCGGTCCGGCTGGAACAGAGAGAAGGGAGTCAGGTGCTTAGCCTGGCTGTCTGGAAGAAAATTCCAGAGAATGGACATTTACGTTGCTTCCTGAAGGGAACAACCCCATGTACAAATTTCCAGAGGCAAGACGACATGAGGAACTGCATGAAATTCCACGTGCACCCGAAGAAGAGTTTTTTTTATTTATTTAACATTATGTAGCTGACGTTTACTCTTCGTAGGACTTTAGGGCAGAAATTAAAGAAGAAAAAGAAGAGGCTTCAACTTAGTGAATCTTTTGTCCAACATGCAAGAATAAAAAGGAGCCAACAAAGACAGGGCAGGAGAGAACAAGGATAATAGCCTGGATAAGCTCAGGGTCACTGCCACCAGAGTAGGGGTGTGTTTCAACAATGGAGAGTGGAGGGACATCATTACCTAGAAGGAAAGTTAAAGGTGAGGCAAAGCTAGGAAAATGTCAGAAGATCACAGGTGACTTTTGTCATTTTTATGTAGAGTGAAAAGCCCAGAAACTAGATAACCAAGGATTAATTATTGAGAAAGCAGTTAGGAAGTAATGTCCCTGGGATGAAGAATGCCTCACAGCAGAAGTCTGACAGGGTAAAGAAGGATGGAAGGAAATAAGTGTGGCTTACCTGGCAGTACCTAATATTTAAGACCCAAGGCCATCAAGGACATAGATGAAAGATTTTCACCTAACTCTCTCCAAGAGAGAAATTAAAAAGTGAACAAAACTCTGACCCCAAAATAACTGGAAGAACTAGGGACAGTTGTCTGATGCCTTTTCCAATGCTTCATTTTATTTACACAGGCGATATATGTATATGTGTGTATGTATAGACATACATGTATGGATATGCATACATACACACACTTAAGGACCTGTTTTTATCAATTGTCCTTACCTTATGAGAAAGTTGGCCCAGTGCAGCATAAATTCATGGTTATAGTTTCAAAAAGAATATCATATTTTATGTTCTCATACTTGAGTTTTTCTTTCCTAACACTATTTTGCAGTCCTGTTTTATTGTGAATTCAAGAGAGCCTTGGAATGCTGGTTCTTTATTCCTGGTTTCAGTATTAACGGATGCTTATCTCTGGACAAATAACTAAGCCTTTGCAAGCAAGCTTCTGTTTTGTTACTTATAAAAGGTAGTTGGAAATCTCCTTCCTACGGAAAAGAAGGTGTGACTGTCTCCGCCTCAGGTCACCCTAAGTAGATGAAGGATGATTCCAAGCCTCTAAACAGTAGGAACGCTCTAATTTGAAAATTCAGTAAGCCTGATAATGCCGGGTTTTAGAGACAGATATAAAGGCAGACACGGTGAGCTTGATAGCCAAATCCACTGCGGATGCTGCTGGGTGAGGTCACTTAACAGACAGAAAAGAAGATGAAGCGACACAGGTTCACAGACACTGTGCAGAAGGGTACACAGCCATGCTCTCTACATCACTAAAGGGAGAGTCTAGACAGAGATTTATATCATTTAAATGGGGAACACGTTCAACTAACTGAATTACAGATTCAAGTTAACAGGTACAACTAGTTCATAAAGGTGTGTAAAGATATGGCCATTTTCAGCTGAAGATATATCTATAGATATATAGATAGGAAGATAGATAGATAAACAGATAGACTCGCGTTTTTTTTAAATCTCCATTTAAATATTTTAATGGATATCAGTAGTCAGTTGGGTTCCTACTCTGTGTCAGGCATTGCTCCAAACACTTTACATGTATTAATTCAATGCTCACCACAACCGTATCAGGTGTGGACTATTATAATCCCCACCTTATAGATAAGAAACTAGACATGGAACAGTTAAATAACTTATACAACATTATATAGCAAGTAATTGGCAGCCTCAGAATTTGAACCCAGGTAGTTTGGTTCCTGTTCATTTACCTTGCCGTCACTCTATATTCTCTGCTACAAATATTTATCTACCCCTCACTATATTACAAGCATTGTACTATGCACTGGGGCACAATAGTGAACAAGGCAAATAGGGTCCTTGCCCTTACGGATTTTATAAAGTAGTGGAAGATATAGACAGATAAGCAACTAAAATACAGGATTCTAGGTATTAGCATGGTGGAGATACAGTGTGCCCCGGGAGCACACGGTCGGAGCACAGCTCAGATAGGTTTGAAGGGAGGGGGAATCTCAGGGAAAGAGTCCTTGAAACAGTAAAAGAAACCTGGAAAAATGAGTAAGGGGTCACCAGGAAAAATGAAGTCAGGGGTGAGAGGGTGAAGAGGGAGGACAAAAGAGAGAGAGTCCAAAGGGAAGAGAGTACATGAAGCATCTGGAGAACTGAAAAAGTAATTCTGGAGCTGGGGAAAGAGAGACAAGAGATGGGAGGTGAAATCGGAGACATGAACAGGATTCAGATCCTCGGGGACACACCATGATTAAAACTTTGGATTCTGTTCTCAACCATAAAGGAGCTTCATAAAGGAGCTTCTTAAATGGTGTTAGAAGTGGAGTTGCAAGAGAAAAACGAATACCATGTGCTAACACATATATATGGAATCTAAAAAAAAAAATGGTCATGAAGAACCTAGGGTCAAGATGGGAATAAAGATGCAGACCTACTAGAGAATGGACTTGAGGACACAGGGAGGGGGAAGGGTAAGCTGGGACAAAGTGAGAGAGTGGCATGGACATATATACACTACCAAATGTAAAATAGATAGCTAGTGGGAAGCAGCTGCATAGCACAGGGAGATCAGCTCGGTGCTTTGTGACCGCCTAGAGGGGTGGGATAGGGAGGGTAGGAGGGAGGCGCAAGAGGGAGGAGATATGGGGATATATGTGTATGTATAACTGATTCACTTTGTTATAAAGCAGAAACTGACACACCATTGTAAAGCAATTATACTCCAATAAAGTTGTTTTAAAAAAAAAGAAGTGGAGTTGCTTGATCATATTTGAAATATATAAAGAACATTATGACTGCTGTGTGGAGCCCATAGTAGGAAGACAAGCACCAAGGCACTGAGACCTGTTAGCAACTCAGCGATACAGGTAAAAGGTCAGAGTGGCTTGATCAGGGTGTGACTGTGGGCAAAATGAGGACACATTTAAGAGGAATGTAGGTAAGAAACACAGAACCCGGCAGGAGGGGAGATGGGAAAAATCTGTCAAGGTTGACTACTAAATTTCTAGTTTGCCAAGTGGTCTTTTCCAGCAGGGCGTGGCAACCTGGTGTAGGTTAGGAGGAAGCAAAGAGTTAGACTGACCCAGAGTTGGGGTTCTGCAGGCCTGTGGGGCAATGGGGCCAGTGGGTGGAGGCGGTTGGCAAGAGAATCATTTAAAGGATGGAGTATAAAGTCTAAGTTAAGCAGAGAAGAAAAGAGAGAAGTTAGAAGGTAAGGGGTTCAAGGAACTAGAGGTTCTTATCAGGCTGCGGAAGAGACGCAGTGAGAAGAAATGATGGATCGTGGTCAGCAACTGGGATGTTGAAATTTCGGAGCTGAAGCAGTTCCATAGAACACAGATTCAAAGTAATGCCAATGACATAATGAGACTTATGGATACACCAGAGGACTAAAGCATACCTAAAATAAAATGGAGGGAAATATCAAAGGGAGATGGGGAGTTATCTTAAAGTCAATGGGGAGTCGGGTCACAGAGGGGAGACAGGGCTGAATGGGGAAGAGGGTACTGAACACAAACGATCGATACATCTGCCCGTCCCTCGCCCCCCCCGCCCCAGTCTCTCCCATCCCCTCCAATAGAAATCATTTACTCTCCACAGTGATGGCAGGGCTGTGAGACTTGCTGAGTTTGATTACTCCCAGCAAGGACACAGAGGGCTATGGCAGCCTAGTCTCTAGAGGACCAGGAAACCAAAAGCCTATTTTCATGAAAGCTGAGTGACCCTTACCAAGGCCGTTGACCTCTCAGACACTGTGGTTTCTGCCTAACGCACACACAGAGAAGAGGAGGGGCACAAGGCTTCCTCTCACGCTCGCATAAATCACGGAGGTCTTTATCCAGCCATGCATTCAAAAATTATTTATTGAGTGCCAGCTATGTGCCAGGCGTACAGTACCGAGCAGGACAGATGTCCCACCCGGCAAGCAACCCAGGCCTGTCTCCAAGGATTTTTAAAACCACCATTCCAGCTGGAGGATGAAGAATCCTGCCTGTGCTGGCCTGAAAAAGACACCACACTGGCAATGTAACTGGAGAAGTAATAAATAAAGCTAATGTGTGAGGGTTTTTTTCAGTAAGCAAATTATCATAGTTCTCACTATTATATTCTTGCTTGAATTCCTTGAAGGAAAAAAATGTAAATTGAACAGCATAAATATGCAAAATAGTTGGCATGTAGGGGAGAATTTTTCTGCTTTTCCAAAGATTCAAGAATCATTTTTTTAATTGAGATGTAATTGACATATAACATTATATTAGTTTCAGGTGTACCACATAATGACTCGATATTTATATCCACTGTGAAACAATCACCACAATGTGTCTAGTTACCATCTGGGATGGATAGATGGATAAAGATGTGGTATATATACATACAATGGAACACTACTCAGCCATAAAAAAGAATGAAATACTGTCATCCAACATGGATGGACCTAGAGAGCATTATGCTAAGTGAAATAAGTCAGATAAAAAGGACAAATACTGTATGATTTAACCTATACGTGAAATACAAAACAAAACAAGTGAACAAACAAAACGAAACTCATTGATGCAGAACAGATGGTGGTTGTCAAGACTCATTCTTGAATCATAAGAATAAAAGTATTGGGCTTCCCTGGTGGCGCAGTGGTTGAGAACCCGCCTGCCAATGCAGGGGACGCGGGCTCGTGCCCTGGTCCGGGAAGATCCCACGTGCTGCAGAGCGGCTGGGCCCGTGAGCCATGGCCGCTGAGCCTGCGTGTCCAGAGCCTGTGCTCCGCAACGGGAGAGGCCGCGGCAGTGAGAGGCCCGGGTACCGCAAAAAAAAAAAAAAAAAAGAATAAAAGTATTAAGCCTATGAGAAGAACCATAATGCTAAATATGTAATCCAAATAAGTCAAATTTTAAGTAAATAATCATGTATATGTATAAAAAACCCTAATAATTTAGACGCAAGGCCATGTTTAACACCTTCCCAAATAACAAGTTGAAGATTCCCAACCTGCAATATTCATAAAAGAAACTATTTACTCCTTTTTATTTATTTTCCAAAAAATACCCTGTAAATTGTTTACTAGAATGATTCAAATTTCTCTTCTCTATTGACAGTAGATTTTATTTTAATAAATTTATAAACATACAGCCCCTTAAAATCTTCAGTCTCCACAAAACCTACAGAACATAATGATAATTTTAATGCCAAATAGATCACAAAAGGAAGTAAATTTTTGTTTTAGTTATGCCAGCACCGTTATAGCACTCAGCTTAAAGCTACAAGGAAAGATGTAATGTTTTCTCTGCCCACATGGTTATCGTCTTATTTATCAAAATTTAATTTGAACATATTATTTCAGACCAAGCTAACATCGTTTTAGCAGACTAAGACTTGGCCTACATGCTACTGACTAAAATACATTGTATCTGTGTTCTTCAGAGAAGTAATGGTGAGAAAGAATCTCATATATACATAAATATAATATAACATATACAGAAATGTCATACATCTCTCGTATAACACAGATTTTTAAATGATTGTAGCAATTCAATGACCTATCCATTAGCATGCCTAAAATATTAACTCTCTAGGTAATTTTAAGTGAGCTTGAACTTGACTGTTTCTTAGTTCTGCCTCAGAACCCCATATTCATGTGCATGCGATTTCCACAGAAGAGGAACTGTGGATTTTGTGGGTCGGTGAGCATTCCTTTCCAGGGTGCTTCTGAGATGAAGCCCCACGATTAACACAGTGCCCTTAATGATGGGCGGGGGACTAAGCATTCCAAGATTGGCCTGGATTCTTGCCAGGAGGGAGAGAAAGGGGTCTTTGTATGTGGACATCTGAAGGGCGGGCATAAACATGTTAGTTGATACTTAACACCCAAAACCAGTGCCAAAACCGTTAGCTCCCCTCAATAGCTTACTCTGGTTTCAACTGTCCACGACAATGGAGCAGCCACCTCGATATACAAAACTTGCTCTTTAAACATCCTCCGAGGAATTCCCAAAATAGCAGCTGTTAGAAGCAAACAGACTCTAATTCATAGACATAAGGGGACCTTCTAATGTTTTTCTGGAGACAACTTTCCTTTTTTTTTTTTTTTTTTTGGTACCTATGTGACCATCTATGCATTTTTCATCATTACCTTGTAGATTACATGATGCAGTTTCTCCAGGCACTTGGAGAAGAAGCTGCGGGATTCACATTCAGATGAACTTGCTAGTTTTTGAGTCAAGAGGCCCAGCTAATTTATGTGGTGAATTTTTTATACGTCTCTCCCCTGGTTTTCCTTCCCTGCTGTCCTGGCCCGCTTTCTTCTTCAGTACATTAAGAGATTCTGCTGTGCCTGCAGCCACATTCACCCTGGTGGCTGACTGCGGAGAAGCCAGCCCAGACTTGCCCGCCGGGAGCGGGTCCTGTGCGCGCCTCGGCACAGCTCGGCTCCCCCGGAATCCCCTCTGGGATCTCATCTGCTATTCCCTTCCACCAGGCCTGGATCTAATCTCACACCTTCAATAACTTTTGTGGGCTCAGTTTAGTTCCTGGCAGACAGTTATCTGTGTTCCATAAATTCCACCCAGAAAGTAAGCAACCTCCTATCTCTAGAGAACCTTAGGCCAGGCAGCTTGCTGCAGCGGCAGCAGTTCCAGAAACTTCGGATAAGAGAATAAAACGGTATGCTTGCAATTCCAAGGGCTTTTATTTCCTTCTCCCTATACTTATTCGTGTAAAATAGTAACTCTACATTAAGAGGTCGTTGGGTGATTTTTTTTTTTTTAATAAAACAAACTCCTATATAGGGCAGATGGTGAATACATTTTCAAAACAACTAGGATGTAACTCTGAAATGTCAGTTTTCAACAAGCAGCTCAACAAACAGGTTTGGCCACGACAGGACTTTGGCATCAACGTGGATGTTTATTTAGGAAGGCAACATCCCTACAAGCGTCAGAAGCTCTAAATAGATCATTATTCCTAATGAGGAAACCATTTAACGGGGACACCTACAAAACACTATTAAATTTGAAACTATCTAATACATTAAAAAATTCCTTCTCTCTAAGAATACATGTAACAGTTTTTAAATTAAAAGATGATAGCATATAATGTGGCTATTAGTAAGATGTAAAATTTAACTTTTTATGACTCTTAACTATCTTTCGTAATTTTTTAAATCATCAAACACTCTAATCTATTTTACAGAGCGATAGTGTTTAGAAGTTTTATTTAATAAACTATTTATTTGGAGTAGAATTACAGTGCTACAGTGAGGAATGATACACTTTGGGTGTAACCAGAAATTCTAGTAAAGGTGAAAGCAGACATTACAAACTTAACAAGCCTTCTGTGTGACCTAATTGCACCAGAATATATCAGTAAGGTTGCATATTGTAGGTTTTGTGTTTCATTAGAAAGGTCATCACCGATTTGGGTTGAATCGTTAAGGAAAAGAGATCACATTAGCAGAGTGCTCTAAAGGATGAATGTACCTTGCTTCATTAGAATTATCTCACTGTAACTTCATATTCTGATTTTACAGTACGAAGAGACGGTAGGACAGCTTGGAAGTCCCGGATTCCGTACTCCCCTTGTTGGAAATGGATGGTTAGTTACACCATGACACTGTTGCTCCAAAATACAAACATAATACTGTAAAAGAAGCCCACCTGTTTGTTCTGATTACAATCAAAGATATCAGTCCCATGACCTGGTAATACTTTACCATTTACTTAATGGTGAATCATAGAAGACCTTACATCCCAAACTGTAGTGTTCTTTAACATTTGAACCACGGTGTTAAGAAATCTTATGCTGTTCTAAAACATCATGATGTTTAATCCCATAGAACAAATACATTACAAGGTTTCTACATAGAATTCCTAAATGTTTTTATGGATTTAACAAAAATATAAGCCTCAATAATCTTCAATAGGTGCTACTTGTAATTACACCAGGAAGGGATGTTAGTTGCTCCGTTTCTGTCACTCATGACAAAAAGACATAAACATACATAGTGATCCATTCTGTTAAGAATTTTGTTAGAATTCATAAATTCTATAAAAGGATAATAAAGTATTTTGTCATTTAATCTCCAGATTACATGGGTCGACCCTTGTGTTTGGTTCTTTTTGCTCACAAAGAACAGAAACGTGCTGATTACCTAGTATAATGGGCCTTATTGTAAGGATGCCCAAGAGAGTAAGAATCAAGAAACATTTTTCTGGGGCTTCCCTGGTGGCGCAGTGGTTGAGAGTCCGCCTGCCGATGCAGGGGACAGGGGTTCGTGCCCCAGCCCGGGAAGATCCCACATGCCGCGGAGCAGCTGGGCCCGTGAGCCATGGCCGCTGGGCCTGCGCGTCCGGACCCTGTGCTCTGCAATGGGAGAAGAAACATTCTTCTAAGCGAAACATGTGAAGACGCTAACCATCACTCAGCATCCCACTGCAATGCCTGCACTGCAGCTACCGTTGCGCGCCTTGGTTTCCGGCTCCTCCAGGGCCTCTCTTCACTGCAGAGCCATCCTTTTGGCCCCCATCTCTTTCTGTTTATTATAAAGTCAAGCTCTTCAGGAGCAAGGATGTCTTTTGGCTAATCCGTCCTCATCCAGATGAAAGGAGCCACAATGGAAAGAGCTCTCTTACCTGGCCGTTCAAAGGCTGACCCGAAAGACGGTGCTGGCACTCACCACAAACCCAACTCTGGCTGTGGCTGGAGTAACAGGGTCACGTGACAAAACAGGAAATGATTATACAAGGAACTACTTGCTCAGAAGGGAACTGTGTGTATGTGGTGAACAGTCATAGCACCATGGGCACTCATCACCTCAATGCACAGCAAACAATACCTCACCAGAGAGTCAGCTTCAAACTGCCTACCCCCCGTGAAAGAAGAGTTTAAGAGACTTGTTAGCTAACCACCCCTCTACCAAAAAGCTCTCATTAGTACCATATTTTCTAGACCCCTATGGAATTGCTCATACTGAACTATTCTTTTCACAGTCTTCTCTTTGCTTTCATTTATTATATATGAATTATATATTAACAAGAAGGGAAAAAGTCTTGTTTGGGGGAACGCTTTACTGCACTGGCTATAGAAACACTGTTGAGAACACCACTCAGAGCCTTCTCATATGCAGTTCTATGAGAGAAATTTCCTTTAGGGGTATGTGCTAAGAAAACCTTTATGTGCCCCAGAGAAAATGTTTGCTTCCCCATCTTGAGCAATTATCCAATTTTGCCTTTTCACTTAGGCCACCAGAAAGCTTACACCTAAATATAGAGCACAGCTATTTCAAATGTGTCTTATTTTGTTTCTGATCTTGTCTCTTGTTCTAATTCCTATTTTCCTTAATCTTACTTTTTAAATGTTTTGTGTTTTGCCATTCTTTGTGTAAACTAATTCAAATCCCTGAAGAAATAAACAGAGTATGATAAATAGTATTTTAAAAGACATACAGGACAAAATACAGCCTAAGACACGAGAAAAGAGCATGTTATTTTATCCTGTCCTAGTAGAGTTCTGAGACAATCACAATGGTCCCTTTCTATCTGTCTGTTCCATTGAACTGAGAATTCAATTCAAAACCACTGCAGAGGAAGACCTCAACAAAAGAAGAACTATCCCAAATTTAAGTAAATATCATAAGCAATTTTATCTATGAAAAAATTGCAAGTATTTAACCTCTATAGACTCTCAAACACCAGTTTATATTATCACAATGAGTACAATACCTAATCCTATACAAAGTGTTAGTCAACACCACTTCTAATGACATTTTTGCCGTGGACAATATTGTATAGAAGTAAGAAGCCAAATTAAAACTGACCACATAGTGGTAACATAAATAGAAATATATACAGTGTCTATATTTTGCCAATAAAAGGGGAAGGAGGATAATTAACCTGATTAGGTGATTTTTTGTGAAAGAGAGAGAGAAAGAAAGAAAGTGAGAGGGAGGGAGGGAGTGAGGAAGGAAGAAAGAAAGGGAGGGAGGAAGGAAGGAAGGGAGTTTAAAGCGCTTCAAAACCCTGTTTCCATTGTTTATTCTGTAGCTCAGTAAGATAGCGTGAATAAGTAATTCCTATTTTTAGTAGAAGAAGGACGTAGAGTGACAAATGGCTGCTACTGAATCCGCTTCTCCGGTGTTCTTAAATAATAGGCTGTCCACTAGTACATAATGTTCTTTTGTTTAACCCTAAACAACCATCAATATCCACAAAGCGGGTGTTAGGTAACTAGGTAGCCTAGTGTTCAAAAGTAGTCCAGTTTTGAGAAAAAGGGAAAGGTCCCAGTCAAATGTGTAGGTCTAACGCCGAAAACTTTCGGGGTTAGATGGAGCAAAAAAAAAAAAAATCATGTTAAGTTATCTTTCCAAACAAGGTCTCTCTCTCACATACACACACCCTTTTTATGCTTCCACCAGACCAAGGAAGATAATTTGCTACATCCACGGAAACAGGTGACATGCTGCCCCACAAAATCAAACGGGAATAATAAAATTATACAGAGATATTCTTTCAAGGGAGAAGAATTTTCAAAGTGATAAAGGAGACTCATAAGTTTCACATCTCTCTCTAATGAAGATGAAAATCATGTTAAACACCAAATACACTTGTCTAATTACATCAGGAAATACTGTTCTGTATTTGCTAATGAAATGTGATACTACTGAGTTCACTGAGAGCCAAAGCAAAGTGAAGATATAACATTCTAATTACAAAAAGGCAATTGGTAAAATGGTTGTATGCTTTGAACTGTAATAAAAATTAATAAAATTATGTAAATACAAACACTGTTACTGAAAACGTGACACTCTAATTTTAGAAAAGCCACAGAACATAATGACTTAAGAAACTTCAAACCATTTTTAACCTCGTTCTTGTCACAGAGAGAAGACGAATGAGAAAATGTTTGTTTAAAAGGCTAATATTTGTTTTAATATATTTACTTCATTGTTCTAAGTATGGAACCCACTCCATATCGTTTAGGCAGTAAGGGGAAAATCCTAAACAAATAAATATGTAAGGACGAATTTTCCATCCACAAGCATTTTGCAATCTCCCAGCTAAGTCACCAATGATGCATTCATACACTTAAGGTCTTAATGGCCTTACTACGTAGAATCCTGTTGTAATGCAGAAGTCAGAGGACACACACAACCCCCTTATTGTACGCTTTCCAAGTTTCAAGAATAAAGATGCACCACACATCACTATTTACACAGAGAACAGGAGTTGACCTCCATAATCAAATCCATGATATAACCAGGTACCTTGTAATAGGTCATTATCATAGCTGGTACTTAGTGATTCTCCACAGTGGGCTTTGTTCTGTACTAATTTTTCATCCTGAAATCTCTTCAGAGTGTTCATGTTGACTCAGGAAATGCAGTGTCTTTAAAATTAACCTTAGGAATATATGTTCTATTAAATTTTCTAATAATTTAAACATGAAACTCATTAAAATTCATATAGCCTACTCCTACATTTTAATTTTTTAAAATTAATGTTTTCATTGGCTGTGACAGAGATCAGTGAAATGATAAGCTTTCCTACTTTCATCACTTTTAACAATATCTTCATCAAGAAGTGAATATGGCTCTAAACCAAATAAGCAATTTAAAAACTCTTCAAATGTGGTGTCTCTGAATCATCTGAATAAACACCGTGTTCTTTACTAACAGTCTTCAATGATAAATGTGCTTATTTGCAATACACTTACTCAAGGAGTTATAAAGGGACCAGAGATAATGTAAAATGTCCCTACTTGCTTTAGTATGCAGGAAAAAAATTCTAATTCAAGTCTGAAAATATGTGTTGGAGAGTATATCTTCCATTTAGTTCTGATTACTTTTTGTAATCTACTGGGAGTTAATATAAGAGCACATATCTTCTGTGTCTCCATAGACATCTTCCTTAAGGTAGGTATGGGAATTATAACAGCTGCAGAGGATGTGAATTTACTCTGGTAAAATCGCTACAAATACACCATCAAAATTATGTATATATGAAAAATGGGAAGATTTTTATTTTCCGTCACTTTCAGGATGTGATTATGTCAAAAACAAAGGCTTTGCTTAATCCATAAAAAATATCATTTCTTGTGCTTTCAACATAGATCTTAAAAAACATACTTCAAATATCAAATACACTGTAACAAAATCGGAGTAGTATTTAAAACACCCAGATTAAACAGCTAAATGATAACTATGGCGTGGTCCCGCACATCTGTGCTTTGTAGTGTTTTCCAGTAATGCAGCGGAGTGCAGCATTTCAGCAAACCAATTCAGCAAACCAATTCAAACATGAGAATCGCTACAGAGCAAAAGCTCTTGTCACTGTTTGTGATTGTCTAATGGTATATGGTTCAATCATAAAGGGCAGATGACAGGCTGGTATAAGAAATGAATTTTCTTCTTCCTCCTGACACATCAGGGTAAGGCCCCCTGCTGTAATGCAGAAAATCTTTTATGCAAAGAGAATACACCATCTTTCAGCACATGATTACTATTCAGAAGATTCTGATTAGGATTTTTGGTGCATTTTTTTAAAACATTGATACAAAATTGCACAAAGAGCAAACTAGGTCAAAGCTGATGCCTTATCTTTCCCATGTAGCAGTTCTGTGACCTCGGGCATGTTACCTTTTTTCTCAATGCCTTTATTTCCCCATCTTTGAAATGGGAATGGTAACAGTAAAATATAGTTCCTGTCCTCCAGTAAACTGAGTTGAGTAAAATGGATGAATATTTATCTGTGAGGAATTTCAGCCTATGTAGAAAAATACTGCTTAGGCAGTGTCGCGGAGACAATGTTATCTTTTCAAACACTTAAAAAGAGACAATCGTACTAAAAGGCCTAATCAAAACTGAATCAAACATGTTGCCTAAAATGTGATATTTTGAATTTTCATATTTTAGATATGTTGCGTAAAATGTGAATATTTCTGTGTCTGGACACAGAGTGATCAGCAGTCCTGGACAAATCTGTGATGAAAACTAACATTTATTGTGCTAAGCACTGTGGTAAATACTTGGTGTTTATTTTCTCATTTACTCCTCACAATCTCTCTGTGAAGTCAGCACTATTGTCCATTCCATTTTACAAATAAGAAAACCGAAGCCTGGAGAATTTTGTAAAGCTTAGTCCTTAGTTAAAATATTCAGGGACAGGAGGATGTTTTGAACTTTTTAAGAACTCTGACCCTCCAGCTGGCAGTCATGAACTACGATGTTATGCTGTATTTATTCACTGAATCAGCTAGCTAGTATTAGGGAAAAGATGGGAGAGTAGAAAAAAAAAAAACAGGGAGATTTTTGAGCTGGAGAAGAGATGAGAGATGGGTGCTCACACAGAAGAGGGGACCTCAGTCCTCTGGACAAAACCCCATGAAAGAGTGATTCCTACAGGAGAGACGCATAGGTGAGTGGAGGGCAGCAGCCAAGGGCTTTTGTCAGAGCAGGAGCGGGGAGTCCCAGGCCTCAGCTAAATTGGTGTGACAGTCAAGGGGCTTCCCTGGTGGCACAGTGGTTAAGAATCCACCTGCCAACGCAGGGCACACGGGTTCGAGCCCTGGTCCGGGAAGATCCCACATGCCGTGGAGCAACTAAGCCCGTGAGCCACAACTACTGAAGCCCGTGTGCCTAGAGCCCATGCTCTACAACAAGAGAAGCCACTGCAATGAGAAGCCTGTGCACAGCAACGAAGAGTAGTCCCCGCTTGCCACAACTAGAGAAAGCCTGTGCACAGCAATGAAGACCAAAGGCAGCCCAAAATAAATAAATAAAATAAATAAATTTATTAAAAACAAAAAAGAGGAGTGAGGAAAAGGACTAGGCAGGTGGGCTTCTCCTGGGAGAGTCAGTACAATTATACCAATACTAGAGGCGAGGCCGAGGTTGGGAGGCAGGCTGGAGCCATGCTAGTCACCTGGGAAAGGGACCTCCGAAGGGAAGAGGTACTAATGAATGTGATTTATGCGAGTTCATGTTCATAAGGCTTTATAAATGCAAGTTGTTATTGCTTGAGGAGTCTTATATTCACCAGAAGGAAAGTGTTACAAAAGAGAGACGTAGGAATAAGATATTCCTTGCAAATTTACTGGGGCTGCCAGTCTGTGGTTAAGAACGTCCTCCCTCTGGCTGAGTATCGCATTATCTAACCTGAGATGGGCAGGGAATGGATTAGTGCTACTTTCAGAGGTGGGGGGAGAGAGATCTTCAAAGCGCACCCTCTCAGAGACTGAGGTGCTGCTGGAGTTTTTAAGAAACACAAAGGTGCCTCGTTCTCTGGGGAAGGAGTGGGGTAACCAGCAGAAATACATGAAGGCAAGTTACAGTTGGAGGGAGGGGGACAAAGACAGGTCTGTGTGGCCTCTATGGGAGATGCTCGAGGCCGAGGCTTGAATGGGAAAGGCCTCACCTTGTGAGTTTGAGAATATCTAAGTTGACTAAAATGCTGAGTTTTATCCTTATACACCAGTGTTTCTTGAATTGAGGTCTGTGGATATATTCTGATGAATCTAAGAGGTGTTTTTTGGTTGGTGTTTCTTTGATTGTTAGCTATTTATGGACACAATACTTTCTCATAACTACCTGATTGATTTATCACACCTGACATTGTCCATTATTTTAATTCAGAGAAATCAGGCAGAGATTATAGCAAAACCCTGGTTCAAGTCTATGAAACACTAATACCATACATTAGACCCTTAAATCTGATTTGGCCCAGAAAGCCAAGTCATAAGCAAAGTAAACTGAGTAGTTCCAAGAAGAATGACTTAAATCGATTAAATTAATCCACTGTGTTGAAAACTGTTAGGATTCTGACTCATTTCCAAGGAACTTCACTAAAACTGGGATAATGTCCCTTAGGAAGAGCCCACAGTTGAGTTAAATGACTAGTCTGTTGTTTGAGATGATTTTTAAATATTCCGGGGGAAAATGTTTTGAATCATTTAGAAAGTCTCTTAGAAGCTATTGCAGAGGATTGGGAAGACCAAGGTTATAAAGTGTAAATTAAACCCCAAAGTAAAGAGATTATAACATAAAAGAAACTAGGGACAAATTCAGGTTTCCTGGGACCTTAAGCTTATTCAAGTTTGGGTCTTTTTTTAAGAAAAAGAATTTTAAATTATGAATAAAAAATATATACAAAAGTGAATATTTTCAAATGATGCTGGTAGGAACCCAGGCAAATAAGGGGTCTTGAAGGTTCAGCACAGTTAGCCTCACAGTACGTCCACTCCTGGGAGGAGCTAGGAATGAGGATGTCGCCTCATCTTCCGAGTCTCACAACACAGGACCGGAGATGCTTTCACTTGAATAAATTAAAGGTGATCTTTCTCATAATTAGAGACAGCAATAAAGAGAGGTTAGTTGGTGTTAAAATTAATGTATCAAAATGATTCCTATAAGCGGCTAAGAGCCGGGATTACAGTGATCAGGCAGGAGTTGGGGATAAATCATGGGTAATTCAAAAAAAAATTAATGAGCACCATTTATTAGAAAATAATGTGGCATGACCCTGTCAAATTAAACATTCACATACTGTAAACCTGACAATTCTGCTCTTAAGCATATATATGTATGCTTTGCACACATCCACCAGGAGAAATGCACAAAAATGTTCAGAGTAGTGTTGTTTGTTCAGAGCTGATTCAATGAATAATAATAACAGCCTAAACCTCCACTACCACACTAGAAATAACTGTGGTTTATTTACTCAATGGTATATAAGGCAGCGTTAAAAATACACAATGTGGATCAATCATAGAAACCACAATACTGAAGAGAAAAAAAGGAAAGTCACAGAAGACTGTACAATATAATCCCATTTTAATGAAGTTCAAAGACAAGAAATACAAAACAATATATCATTTAAGGATACATACATAGGAGGTGAAACCAAGTTTTTAATCAAGGGAAACATTAACACAAAATTCAGATTAGCAGTTACCACTGAAAAGTAGATGATGGCAGGGAAATATACAGGTAGACACAACGATATTGGTAATGTTTGGCAATGAAGTAAGATAGTGGATTCACAACTATGTGTTTCATTATTGAGCTCAATATCTTCGTTCTATTACATATATTGTTCATATTTATCAAATATTTTATATATCAATATCTTTTTTCCTTAGATGTATTTCTTTTTTATTTTAACAGCTTTATTCAGGTATAATTGATATACAAAAACCTGCACATATTTAATGTATAAAATTTGATGAGTTTGGATAGATGGAAACACCCATGAAACCATCATCATAATCAAGGAAAAAGTCATATCCATCACCTCCAAAAATGTCTGTGTCTCTTTGGGGTTTGTGTGTGGTGTGTGTGTGTGTGTGTGTGTGTGTATGTGTGTGTGGCAAGAACACTTGATATGGGGCTTCCCTGGTGGTCCAGTGGTAAAGAATCCACCTTCCAATGAAGGGGATGCAGGTTCGATCCCTGGTCAGAGAATTAAGATCCCACATGCCGCGGGGCAACTAAGCCGCGCACCACAACTACTGAGCCCAGGCCCCTCAACTAGAGAGCCCACGTGCCTCTAACTACAGAGCCCACATGGTCTGGAGCCCACGCAGCACAACTAGAGAAGAGAAAACCTGCACGCCACAACTAGAGAGAAGCCTGCACCACAACAAAAGATCCTGCATGCCTCAGCGAAGATCCCATGTGCCACAACTAAGACCTGACACAGACAAATAATAATAATTAAGTAAGTAATTTTAAAAAGAACACTTGATGTGAGTTCTACTCTCCTAACAAACTTTTAAGCGCCTAATACAGTATTGTTGATTATAGACACTATGTTATGTTGTACAACAGACTCCTAGAATTAATTCATCTCGCATAATTGAAACTTTATATCATTTGAAAAAGAACTCCCCTTTTCCCCCTCTCTCTAGCCCATTTTGTTCTGTTTCTATGAGTTTGAGTATTTTAGCTACCTCACGTAAGTGGAATCATGGAGTTTTGTCCTCCTGTGACTAGTTTATTTCACCTGGCATAATGCTCTTCAGGTTCATCCAGGTTGTAGCAAGTGGCAGGATTTCCTTCTTTTCTAAGAATAATAATAATGTTCCACTGTATATATGTACCACATTTTCCTCATCCATTCATCTGTTGATGGACATTTGGGTTGTTTCCATGACCTGGCTATTGTGAATAATGCTGCAATGAACATGGGAGTGCAGATATCCCATGCAGATATCTTTGAGATCCTGATTTCAACTCTTCTGGTTATATACCCAGAAGTGGGGTTGCTGGATTATATGCTAATTCTCTTTTTAATTTTTTGAGGGAATTCCATACTGTTTTCCACAATGGCTGCACCATTTACATTCCCACCAATAGTGTGAAAGTGTTCTAATTTCTCCACATCACTGCCAACATTCGTTTTATATATATTGGGTTGGCCAAAAAGTTCGTTTGGGTTTATATATAAACTGGGGTGAGGTAATACCTCATCGTATTTTGGGTTTGATTTGCATTTCCCTAGTTAGTGATGTTGAGCATTTTTTCATATACCTGTTGGCTATTTGTATACAGTTATTTGAATTAATAAAATTATGGTTTAAATACAGAGTATATTAATTATGTCTCATCATGGTTTTGGTCCCCTACTCTAGTTTATCAAACTAGAGTAGATAAAATTAAAACCATAAGTTCTGTTCAAATTATAATGCTATGATTTTTTACTTGGTTTGACCATTCAAGAAAGTGTGATGTTATTCATGCAATATATGTGGCATACATATCAGCATCTTTCAATTATTTAAAATTGTCTTTAATACCTACCTGTAGCAAAAATTCTCCACACTGCCACCAAAGTAACTCTTGTAACACATAAAACAGACGTCAACAGGCCTCAGTTTAAACCTGTACCAAGTCTTTCCACTGCAATGGAACAGATTCCCATCCCGAGCATTTCACACAAAGTCATCTGCGACAGGGTCCTTCTCTGAAGTTCAGCTTGACCCAGACAGAGGTCTCTGAAGCACTGACACTTCCCTGGCTTTATCTAATCAGATATGTATTTCTTCCTTTTTTTGCAGTGAACAAAGAAAGTGTGTGTGTGTGTGTGTGTGTGTGTGTGTGTATGTGTGTGTGTGTGTGTGTGAATGTATTGCAGTCACCTTGACTTTCTGTTGGCTTCAAGGACTAGCTTAGTGCTCATGAATTATCTCCAGGCACTTCAAGTGGCTTGTTCCTTTCCATCCTTTAGGTGTCAACTTTAGGAGACCTTCCCAGACTAACTGGACTAAACTGGGCTGCTCTCGTTTATTCTCTATCAGCGCACCCCATTTACTGCCTTTATTGCAGTCTGTAATCATTTTACTTTCTCTCTCTATGGGATTATTGTCCATCTTAGCTACTTGAAAGTAAGTGCCATAAAGGCAGAGACCTTGTGTACCTTCTTCAGTGATGTAGCTTTAGCACATCGTACCCTTCATGGAACATGGGAAGTTTTTAAAAAATATCGCCAGAATGAATGAATGGTTATGACCCTTGAGCCATTACAAATTATTTGGAAAGCCCCCAAAACATCTGTCTTTTGTGTCAAGCCCTGGTAGTAGCTCTGCCTTTTGCTTAGTGGACACCTGCATGGGTGTTTATTATTACTGTCGTGTTGTCTTTCACGACTCACTGACTCTGCCTGAGGCAGACCTGACTGTCTGATCCTGTGTTCTCACTATGGCCACCATGCATTTCAACCAGCTGACCTACCTATTAACAGTTTATTTCTATTTCAAAATGTTATGTCAGTTATTTAGATTTTTCTCTCTACCCTTCTAAACTCTTCTCTGTGATGATGGGGCTGGGACTCAGCCAACTACATTTCCCAGATTGCCTTGTCACCGTCTCCCCTTTAGAATCTGCCAATCAGGGGACTAGACGGAGACAGGAAAGCAGGGGGAAGGAGACACCACTTGCTCCTCTCTATTTTGTAGCTGTTCTCTCCCAGAGCAGCAGCTGGTCCAAGCTTCTCTGGGTGATCACAGAACCAGTGTGAGGGCTCTTCATAGCCCTCACAGGTATGAACAGCAGTTCTCTAGGGCCCTTTTTGTGCTTCTGGAGCTTGGTAACACTAACCACTTCTCTCTTGTGTTCCCCCTTAGAGATGAGACCTGTTTCCTGCAGTTCCTTTCTCTCAAGGATACATCAGTTCCTCCCTCTGTGCTTTTTCAGCCCTCCCAATACCTCTGCAACCAGTTCCCAATATTCAATTCCCCATCGAAATACCCACTGTAGTATCTGATTTCCTGAGTGGAACTTGACTGATACATATATCTATTTCTCCCTAATTATGGTCAGAGTGTTTCTTGAAGACAAAGTACATTTCTGATTGAGGTTTGTGTCTTCAGGTCCTGGGGACAGACCCTAACCCAAAGTAAACCCTCTGTAAGTGTGGGATAAGTGGGCTAATGATTGATCCAAGTAGTAGAGCATGAGGAACTCAACTGAAGCAATGACAATGGAGATAGGAGGAAAACTGTGACTATAAAGGTTTTTTTTTTTTTTGGCCGCACTGGGTCTTTGTTTCTGCGCACGGGCTTTCTCTAGTTGCAGCGAGCGGGGGCTACTCTTCCTTGAGGTGCGCGGGCTTCTCATTGTGATGACTTCTCTCGTTGTAGAGCACGGGCTCTAGGTGCATGGGCTTCCGTGGTTGTGGCTCGTGGACTCTAGAGCGCAGGCTCAGTAGTTGTGGCCCACGGGCTTAGTTGCTCCGTAGCATGTGGCATCTTCCCGGACCAGGGCTCGAACCTGTGTCCCCTGCATTGGCAGGTGGATTCTTAACCACTGTGCCACCAGCAAAGTCCCTGTAACTATAAAGTCAATTTTCACTTCAGATTCAAAGAACAGAGGGGAAGATTGAGGATGCTCTGGTTTTAGTCCAAAGGAACTCTGCTTTTCTTATACTATTTCCAAATAACACCACAGTGAAAATCTCTGTGTAACAAATTGCTAGTTCCCCAAACATCAACAATGACCAACTAAATCATGTAATCCAGCCAAATTTCAGTAAAAATTGGGCGAGTGTCCTGAAATTCATTAGGATAAATTATTTTAGGGTAAAATTTGAACTATAATAGTGGGAAGAAAAGGAAACAACTTCTAGGGAAGTAACCAATAGAAAACTAGTAAATTTTGCTTTGACTCTTACCCTGGTGGAGGGAGGGACATGAGAAAAATACAAACTATTAAAGCATTCAGAAAATCATTTTCACAATTCATTAATGCACTGATCCAGGGCCAATTATCAGAAGTTAATTGGGAAGGCTTGGTATCCATCCTTCATCTTTT
The DNA here is from genome assembly GCF_008692025.1 of Phocoena sinus. Taxonomy (NCBI): domain Eukaryota; kingdom Metazoa; phylum Chordata; class Mammalia; order Artiodactyla; family Phocoenidae; genus Phocoena; species Phocoena sinus. Next base: position 59,320,108 of record NC_045774.1, on the reverse strand, counting down.
AATTACTCTAACCAAAGGGTTTTCCCACGATATTTCATCAGCAGGACACGTGGCTCTCACTGTTTCTTGGGCTCCAGGTTGAATCTGTTTACTTAGGGATGAGCTGGTAGTGACCCTGCATATTCCACACCCCATCCCCATCCACCCTTTTCCTGTCCCTGTCCATCCTCTGTATTGAACTGATCTGACAGGTAAAAAGTAAATCCACCTCCTCCAGAAAGCATCACAAGGTCTAAGAAAACCACAGAGAACGAAAGACAGCATAATAACTATACACATTTACAAGTTTGTAAAATAATTAATATGTTTCCTGTCACATAGCGGATGATCGATAAATGGAAATTGATGTGATTGTTCCTTCTGCTTGACTTCTGCTGTCACAACCTAGGTCATTTGCAAGTAACATTATTGCAATGGAAGACTATGAAAGAAAGAAAACTTGAGGCCCCTGCACTCAGCGAGCTCAAAGGGTGATATCATAACCATGTCAAACAGGGAGATGCAATTCCAGCAAATAACAAGGCCAGGCAAATAGAATCCTTGGCCACTTCAAACATTGTACATACTTGTACAATAATAGAATGCACGTTATACATAGCACGAGCCAAGTGCATGGCAAATTCAAACTGCAAATGTCAACCAGAGGTAAGGAAAGGATTGAGAAAAACACCTCTCTCATTTAAACAGAATTCAAGCCCCAGAAGGATTCACCTTGAAAGGAGGTGGTCACCTCCTACCCTGGTTGACTTTCCTCCAACTTCATTGGTCTACTGTCCTGAGTGGGGAATACAGCCATTGTGTTGGGGATTCGCAAGTATGTGTGAGTGTGAGTATGTTATATGTGTTTCCTGTAGCCTCACCGTCAGGTACATCACAGCTTTGGCTCCGTCTTTTCTTGTTCCAAATCTCTCTCCATGTGAAGGGTGCCATCTTTAGACTCGCCACATAGAAACTACTGCTTACACACCTGGAGACCTTCTGCTAAAGCTTAAGAGTGATTCTCAAGAACCCACAAGCCCAGAGGAATTTCCCATTTTAAGAGATACACCTCCTTCCTCCATGATGGACAAATGACAATCACCAAGCAAGTGAAACTCCACCTCCTCAGGCCTAACAACCTAATAATGTATTAATCATTTGACTGAGTTGTATTAAAATTACACTGAAATAGGAACAACAGGGTATTTCTACCACAGAAATCTAACAAAAATAAAACAATTGCCCATGTGGCCAAAATCTTTAGCCATCTTCTCATCTGTCAAAAGTGTCATTTTTATGTAAGTCAACTATACTTCAATTTGAAAACAATTCGTGTCATCTTCAGATGTTTGTCAACCAATAATTTAAATTGAGATGCATGTGTGGCACTGTGGTAAACATTTTGGCAGAAAAGATGAAATACATTATTTTTTTCTGGCAAGGTCCTTTTCCTGCAAATGGCCATTTGATCATTAATAAATATTGAGCTTTTACTTTGTACTAGGCACTGTTCTAGGCCCTTGGGATATACCACTGAACAAAGCAGACAAACATCCCAGTGTTCATAGAGCTTCAGTGCTAGTGTAGAGAGACCAACAAAAAAATAATAATATGACAACAATAAAAAATAGTAAATTATAGAGTAGGTCAGAATGTAATAAAAACTATAGGACATAATAGAGCAGGGTGGGTACGGAGCGGAGAGGGGGCTTGAAGCCAGGATGGTTTAACTTCAAATAGGGCGGTCAGGGTAGATCTAATGGAGACATTAACATTTGAACAAAGATCTGAATGAGGTGAAGGAGTTATTCATGAGTACATCTGGAGGGAAAGTGTACCAGAGAGAGCAAACAGTGCAAAGGCCTAAGAGGGAGCACACACCGTGTCTTGTAGGAACCACAAAGAGGCTGGTTGTTGGATCAGAGAGAGGGGACGAGGAAAAGAGTCATAGAGAAGGCAGAGAAGTCGTGGGCACCAGATCATTCTGGGCCTGTGGACCGCTGTAGAGATTTCAGATTTTACACTGAGAGAAGGGGGAATGCTGGTGGGGGTGAGGGGGTGTTGAAAAGAAGAGGACACGATTTGACGCTATGTAATAGACCATCACAGTGACTGGGGAGAGAGGATAGGGGTTTGAAGGAGGTAAGAGCAATGAATGTGATAAGAGCTCAGATTCTGGGTGTATTTTGAAGGTAAACAGGATACCTGATAAGATGTGGAGAGTGAAAGAGGGAAGATTCACAGATGACCCCCAAGGCTCCTAGCCTAAGCAACTGAAAAGGTGGACTTACTATCAAGTGGAATAGGGATGCCTGCACGTGTTTGGCTGGGAGCTCAGGGCATTCAGAGAACAACTCCAAAGGGAAAAAGAAAATGAAAAAGAGGAGGAATCCTCATGAGGAAAGAAAGAAAACTTCCCCTGCCCCTTCTTTTGACTCAAAATCAGGTGGAGAGCTAAGAATTTATTCTGTATTTGTGTATTTGTTTTGACATAAACCCTCTCTCTCTGACTCTCTCTCTGCCTCTCTCTGTCTCTGTCCCTCTCTCTTTCCCCACCTTGAAAAGAGAGTATTTTAAAAGAAAGATATGCATGGAGGAGCTTTCTATATCTGCAGTTTTTAAAACTGTTTTAAGAATCACATTGCTGAGTGAGATCAGGGCAAGGTTTAGTCTTTGTGATATTTTTATTTCAGACTGCATAAAGGAATGAACACTTTGTAAAACCCCTCTTGAAGGTAATTTGTCATTCTTGATGGTACTTTGTCTGATATTAATACAGCCTCTTCAGCATTTGTCTAATTAGTGTGGTGTATCTTTTCCCATCCTTTTACTTGTAACCTATTTGTGTCATTATATTTAAAGCGTATTTCTTGTAGACAGTATATATTTGAGGCTTGGTTTTTTTATCCAATCTGAGTATCTCTACCTTTTAAGTGGGATATTGAGACCATTTATAGTTAATGTGATTAGTAACATAATTTGATTTAGTCTCCCACATTCTATTTGCTTGATATTTGTCCCACCTGTTTTTTTCTTTTTGTTCCTCTTTTTTTAAATTTCCTTTGAATTAATTATTTTTCATGATTTTGTCTTCTCTTTTGTTGGTTTATTAGATAAGGCTCTTTGCTGTGTTATTTTAGTGGTTGCTTTAGGATTCATTGTATAACATCATAGTCTACCTTCAAATGACATTATACCTCTTCATGTACAATACAAGAATTTTACAATAATGCTTTCATTTCTCTTTCCTGAACTTTGTTCCATTTTCTCATACATTTTATATCTACTTATATCATAAACCCCAAAATACATTATTATTTTTGCTTTAAACAGTCAATTATCCTTTAAAGAGATTTAAATAACTTATATTTATCCACATAGTTACTAATCCAGTGTTTTCATTTCTTTCTGTAGATCCAGATTTCCATCGGGTACCATTTTCATTCTGCCTGAAGGACTGCCATGAACATTTCTTACAGTACAATTCTGCTAGTGATGAATTCTTCTAGCCTATGTCTGAAAAAGCCCTTATTTCACCATTGCTTTTAAAAAATATTTTCACTGGTTACAGAATTCAGATAAACTGCCAACATCCACTTGGATTCTCACCCCCTGTGCTGTGGCCTCAAAACTCTCTCCCGCAAGTAGGCTGGGGCAATCAGGGGGCTCGCCTCTTTAGTTTCCCATCTCTTAGGAATCACTGTCCTTCACTGTGATCCCAATGTCTTGCAAACTGTTATTTCATATGTTTTTTGGTTTTGTTTTTGTAGTTGCTTAAGGTGAGAGCGTAAACCTGGTCCTTCTAAGCCAGGTCTTTTTTTTTTTTTTTAGCTGCTGGGGGTAGGAGTTTATTTATTTATTTTTGCTGTGTTGGGTCTTCGTTTCTGTGCGAGGGCTTTCTCTAGTTGCAGCGAGCGGGGGCCACTCTTCATCGCGGGGCACGGGCCTCTCACTATCACAGCCTCTCTTGTTGCGGAGCACAGGCTCCAGACGCGCAGGCTCAGCATTTGTGGCTCACGGGCCTAGTTGCTCCGCGGCATGTCGGATCCTCCCAGACCAGGGCACGAAGCCGTGTTCCCTGCATTAGCAGGCAGATTCTCAACCACTGCGCCACCAGGGAAGCCCCTAAACCAGGTTTTGGTTTTTTTTGTTGTTTTTTTTTTTTTGCGTTACGCGGGCCTCTCACTGTTGTGGCCTCTCCCGTTGCGGAGCACAGGCTCCGGCCGCGCAGGCTCAGCGGCCATGGCTCAAGGGCCCATCAGCTCCGCGGCATGTGGGATCTTCCCGGACCGGGGCACAAACCCGTGTCCCCTGCATCGGCAGGCGTACTCTCAACCACTGCGCCAACAGGGAAGCCCCAACCAGGTTTTTTAAGATGCAGAATAAAAATAGGCAAACTCCATCCAAAATAACCAGAGTTATTTTCTTTTTTTTTTTTTTTTTTTTTTGTGTGTTAATATATAGAGATAATTGTTTTATTTTCTGACATCAAGTGATTTATAATTTGTATTGTCCTTTTTTGGGGGGTAGCCTAAGAATGTGCTTTTTTTTTTTTTTTTTTTTTAACATCTTTATTGGGGTATAATTGCTTTACAATGGTGTGTTAGTTTCTGCTTTATAACAAAGTGAATCAGCTATACATATACATATGTTCCCATATGTCTTCCCTCTTGCGTCTCCCTCCCTCCCACTCTCCCCATCCCACCCTTCCAGGCTGTCACAAAGCACCGAGCTAATATCCCTGTGCCTTGCGGCTGCTTCCCCCCAGCTATCTACCTTACTACGTTTGTTAGTGTGTATATGTCCATGACTCTCTCTCGCCCTGTCAAAACTCACCCCTCCCCCTCCCCATACCCTCAAGTCCGTTCTCCAGTAGGTCTGCGTCTTTATTCCTATCTTACCCCTAGGTTCTTCATGACATTTTTTTCCCTTAAATTCCATATATATGTGTTAGCATACGGTATTTGTCTTTTTCTTTCTGACTTACTTCACTCTGTATGACAGACTCTAGGTCTATCCATCTCATTACAAATAGCTCAATTTCATTTCTTTTTAAGGCTGAGTAATATTCCATTGTGTATATGTGCCACATCTTCTTTATCCATTCAACCGATGATGGGCGCTTAGGTTGTTTCCATGTCCTGGCTATTGTAAATAGAGCTGCAATGAACATTTTGGTACATGACTCTTTTTGAATTTTGGTTTTCTCAGGGTATATGCCAAGTAGTGGGATTGCTGGGTCATATGGTAATTCTATTTGTAGTTTTTTAAGGAACCTCCATACTGTTCTCCACAGTGGCTGAACCAATTCACATTCCCACCAGCAGTGCAAGAGTGTCCCCTTTTCTCCACACCCTCTCCAGCATTTATTGTTTCTAGATTTTTTGATGATGGCCATTCTGACTGGTGTGAGATGATATCTCATTGTAGTTTTGATTTGCATTTCTCTAATGATTAATGATGTTGAGCATTCTTTCATGTGTTTGTTGGCATTCTGTATATCTTCTTTGGAGAAATGTCTATTTAGGTCTTCTGCCCATTTTTGGATGGGGTTGTTTGTTTTTTTGTTATTGAGCTGCATGAGCTGCTTGTAAATTTTGGAGATTAATCCTTTGTCAGTTGCTTCATTTGCAAATGTTTTCTCCCATTCTGAGGGTTGTCTTTTGGTCTTGGTTATGGTTTCCTTTGCTGTGCAAAAGCTTTGAAGTTTCATTAGGTCCCATTTGTTTATTTTTGTTTTTATTTCCATTACTCTAGGAGGTGGGTCAGAAAGGATCTTGCTGTGATTTATGTCATAGAGTGTTCTTCCTATGTTTTCTTCTAAGAGTTTGATAGTTTCTGGCCTTACATTTAGGTCTTTAATCCATTTTGAGCTTATTTTTGTGTGTGGTGTTAGGGAGTGATCTAATCTCATACTTTTACATGTACCTGTCCAGTTTTCCCAGCACCATTTATTGAAGAGGCTGTCCTTTCTCCACTGTACATTCCTGCCTCCTTTATCAAAGATAAGGTGTCCATATGTGCGTGGGTTTATCTCTGGGCTTTCTATCCTGTTCCACTGATCTATCTTTCTGTTTTTGTGCCAGTACCATACTGTCTTGATTACTGTTGCTTTGTAATATAGTCTGAAGTCAGGGAGCCTGATTCCTCCAGCTCCTTTTTTCGTTCTCAAGATTGCTTTGGCTATTCGGGGTCTTTTGTGTTTCCATACAAATTGCGAAATTTTTTGTTCTAGTTCTGTGAAAAATGCCAGTGATAGTTTGATAGGGATTGCATTGAATCTGTAGATTGCTTTGGGTAGTAGAGTCATTTTCACAATGTTGATTCTTCCCATCCAAGAACATGGTATATCTCTCCATCTATTTGTATCATCTTTAATTTCTTTCATCAGTGTCTTATAATTTTCTGCATACAGGTCTTTCGTATACTTAGGTAGGTTTATTCCTAGATATTTTATTCTTTTTGTTGCAATGGTAAATGGGAGTGTTTTCTTGATTTCACTTTCAGATTTTTCATCATTAGTATATAGGAATGCCAGAGATTTCTGTGCATTAATTTTGTATCCTGCTACTTTACCAAATTCATTGATTAGCTCTAGTAGTTTTCTGGTAGCATCTTTAGGATTCTCTATGTATAGTATCATGTCATCTGCAAACAGTGACAGCTTTACTTCTTCTTTTCCGATTTGGATTCCTTTTATTTCCTTTTCTTCTCTGATTGCTGTGGCTAAAACTTCCAAAACTATGTTGAATAAGAGTGGTGAGAGTGGGCAACCTTGTCTTTTTCCTGATCTTAGTGGAAATGCTTTCAGTTTTTCACCATTGAGGATGATGTTTGCTGTGGGCTTGTCATATATGGCTTTTATTATGTTTAGGAAAGTTCCCTCTATGCCTACTTTCTGGAGGGTTTTTATCATAAATGGGTGTTGAATTTTGTCGAAAGCTTTCTCTGCATCTATTGAGATGATCATATGGTTTTTCTCCTTCAATTTGTTAATATGGTTTATCACATTGATAGATTTGCGTATATTGAAGAATCCTTGCATTCCTGGAATAAACCCCACTTGATCATGGTGTATGATCCTTTTAATGTGCTGTTGGATTCTGTTTGCTAGTATTTTGTTGAGGATTTTTGAGTCTATGTTCATCAGTGATATTGGCCTGTAGTTTTCTTTCTTTGTGACATCCTTGTCTGGTTTTGGTATCAAGGTGATGGTGGCTTCGTAGAAGGAATTTGGGAGTGTTCCTCCCTCTGCTATATTTTGGAAGAGTTTGAGAAGGATAGGTGTTAGCTCTTCTCTAAACGTTTGATAGAATTCACCTGTGAAGCCATCTGGTCCTGGGCTTTTGTTTGTTGGAAGGTTTTTAATCACAGTTTCAATTTCAGTGCTTGTGATTGGTCTGTTCATATTTTCTATTTCTTCCTGATTCAGTCTTGGCAGGTTGTGCATTTCTAAGAATTTGTCCATTTCTTCCAGATTGTCCATTTTATTGGCATAGAGTTGCTTGTAGTAATCTCTCATGATTTTTTTTATTTCTGCAGTGTCAGTTGTTACTTCTCCTTTTTCATTTCTAATTCTATTGATTTGAGTCTTCTCCCTTTTTTTCTTGATGAGTCTGGCTAGTGGTTTATCTATTTTGTTTATCTTCTCAAAGAACCAGCTTTTAGTTTTATTGATCTTTGCTATTGTTTCCTTCATTTCTTTTTCATTTATTTCTGATCTGATTTTTATGATTTCTTTCCTTCTGCTAGCTTTGGGGTTTTTTTGTTCTTCTTTCTCTAATTGCTTGAGGTGCAAGGTTAGGTTGTTTATTCGAGATGTTTCCTGCTTCTTAAGGTGGGCTTGTATTGCTATAAACTTCCCCCTTAGAACTGCTTTTGCTGCATCCCATAGGTTTTGGGTCGTTGTGTCTCCATTGTCATTTGTTTCTAGGTATTTTTTGATTTCCCCTTTGATTTCTTCAGTGATCACTTCATTATTAAGTAGTGTATTGTTTAGCCTCCATGTGTTTGTATTTTTTTAAAGATCTTTTCCTGTAATTGATATCTAGTCTCATGGCATTGTGGTCGGAAAAGATACTTGATACAATTTCAGTTTTCTTAAATTTACCAAGGCTTGATTTGTGACCCAAGATATGATCTATCCTGGAGAATGTTCCATGAGCACTTGAGAAAAATGTGTATTCTGTTGTTTTTGGATGGAGTGTCCTATAAATATCAATTAAGTCCATCTTGTTTAATGTATCATTTAAAGCTTGTGTTTCCTTATTTATTTTCATTTTGGATGATCTGTCCATGGGTGAAAGTGGGGTGTTAAAGTCCCCTACTATGAATGTGTTACTGTTGATCTCCCCTTTTATGGTTGTTAGTATTTGCCTTATGTATTGAGGTGCTCCTATGTTGGGTGCATAAATATTTACAATTGTTATATCTTCTTCTTGGATCGATCCCTTGATCATTATGTAGTGTCCTTCTTTGTCCCTTTTAATAGTCCTTATTTTAAAGTCTATTTTGTCTGATATGAGAATTGCTACTCCAGCTTTCTTTTGGTTTCCATTTGCATGGAATATCTTTTTCCATCCCCTTACTTTCAGTCTGTATGTGTCTCTAGTTCTGAGGTGGGTCTCTTGTAGACAGCATATATAAGGGTCTTGTTTTTGTATCCATTCAGCCAATCTGTGTCTTTTGGTGGGAGCATTTAGTCCATTTACATTTAAGGTAATTATCGATATGTATGTTCCTATTTCCATTTTATATATTGTTTTGGGTTCGCTACTATAGGTCATTTCCTTCTCTTGTGTTTCGTGTCTAGAGAAGTTCCTTTAGCATTTGTTGTAAAGCTGGTTTGGTGGTGCTGAACTCTCTCAGCTTTTGCTTGTCTGTAAAGGTTTTAATTTCTCCATCAAATGTGAATGAGATCCTTGCTGGGTAGAGTAGTCTTGGTTGCAGGCTATTCTCCTTCATCACTTTCAGTATGTCCTGCCACTCCCTTCTGGCTTGTAGGGTTTCTGCTGAGAGATCAGCTGTTAACCTTATGGGGATTCCCTTGTGTGTTATTTGTTGTTTTTCCCTTGCTGCTTTTAATATGCTTTCTTTGTATTTAATTTTTAACAGTTTGATTAATATGTGTCTTGGCGTGTTTCTCCTTGTATTTATCCTGTATGGGACCCTCTGTGCTTCCTGGACTTGATTAACTATTTCCTTTCCCATATTAGGGAAGTTTTCAACTATAATCTCTTCAAATATTTTCTCAGTCCCTTTCTTTCTTTCTTCTTCTTCTGGAACCCCTATAATTCGAATGTTGGTGCGTTTCATGTTGTCCCAGAGGTCTCTGAGACTGTCCTCAGTTCTTTTCATTCTTTTTTCTTTATTCTGCTCTGCAGTAGTTATTTCCACTACTTTATCTTCCAGGTCACTTATCCGTTCTTCTGCCTCAGTTATTCTGCTATTGATCCTATCTAGAGTGATTTTAATTTCATTTATTGCATTGTTCATCATTGCTTGTTTCATCTTTAGTTCTTGTAGGTCCTTGTTAACTGTTTCTTGCATTTTGTCCATTCTACTTCCAAGATTTCGGATCATCCTTACTATCATTATTCTGAATTCTTTTTCAGGTAGATTGCCTATTTCCTCTTCATTTGTTAGGTCTGGTGGGTTTTTATCTTGCTCCTTCATCTGCTGTGTGTTTTTCTGTCTTCTCATTTTGCTTATCTTACTGTGTTTGGGGTCTCCTTTTTGCAGGCTGCACGTTCGTAGTTCCCGTTGTTTTTGATGTCTGTCTCCAGTGGCTAAGGTTGTTTCAGTGGGTTGTGTAGGCTTCCTGGTGGAGGGGACTAGTGCCTGTGTTGTGCTGGATGAGGCTGGATCTTGTCTCTCTAGTGGGCAGGTTCACGTCTGGTGGTGTGTTTTGGGGTGTCTGTGGCCTTATTATGATTTTAGGCAGCCTCTCTGCTAATGGGTGGGGTTGTGTTCCTGTTTTGCTAGTTGTTTGGCATAGGTTGTCCAGCACTGTGGCTTGCTGGTCGTTGAGTGAAGCTGGGTGCTGGTGTTAAGATGGAGGTCTCTGGGATATTTCCACCGTTTAATATTATGTGGAGCTGGGAGGTCTCTTGTTGACCAGTGTCCTGAAGTTGGCTCTCCTACCTCAGAGGCAGAGCCCTGACTCCTGGCTGGAGCACCAAGAGCCTTTCACCCACACAGCTCAGAATAAAAGGGAGAAAAAGTAGGGAGAATTAGTAGAAGTATGAGTAAAGAAAGAAGGAAAGGAGGAAAGGAAGGAAGGAAGAAAGAAGCAAAGAAGGAAAGAAAGGAGGGAGGGAGGGAGGGAGGGAGGAAGGAAGGAAGGAGGGAAAGAAGGAAAAAAGACAGAAAGAAAGATGATACAGTAAAAATAAAATAAAGTATAATATAGTTATTGAATTAAAAAATATTTAGGAAAAAAAAAAAAGGGACGGATAGAACCTTAGGACAAATGTTGGAAGCAAAGCTATACAGAGAAAATCTTACACAGAAGCATACACATACACCTTCACAAAAAGAGGTAAAGGGGGAAAAATCATAAATCCTGCTCCCTGAGACCACCTCCTCAATTTGGGGTGATTCGTTGTCTAAAGGAGGGAAGGAAGGAAGGAAAGAAAGAAGGGACGAAGGTAAAGTATAATAAAGTTATCACAATTAAACTTAATTATTAAGAAAAAGAATTTTTTAAAAAAAAGTCATGGACGGATAGAGCCCTAGGACAAATGGTGGAAGCAAGAGTATACAGACAGGATCTCACACAGAAGCATACACGTACACATTCACAAAAAGAGGAAAAGGGAAAAAAATCATAGATCTCGCTCCTAAATTCCACCTCTTCAATTTGGGATCATTCCTTGTCTATTCAGGTATTCCACAGATGCAGGGTATATCAAGTTGATTGTGGAGCTTTAATCCGCTGCTTCTGTGGCTGCTGGGAGAGATTTCCCTTTCTCTTCTTTGTTCTCACAGCTCACAGGAGCTCAGCTTTGGATTTGGCCCTGCCTCTGCGTGTAGGTCGCTGGAGGGCGTCTGTTTTTTCGCTCAGACAGGACGGGGTTAAAGGAGCCGCTGATTCGGGAGCTCCGGCTCACTCAGGCCGGGGGTTGGGGGATGGGGGAAGGAGGGGCACTACGTGCGGGGCGGGCCTGCGGCGGCAGAGGCAGCGTGACGTTGCGGCAGAGGCCGGCGTGATGTTGCACCAGCCTGAGACCCGCCGTGCGTACTCCCGGGGAAGTTGTCCCTGGATCCCGGGAACCTGGCAGTGGCGGGCTGCACAGGCTCCGCGGAAGAGGGGTGTGGAGAGTGACCTGTGCTCGCACACAGGCCCTTGGTGGCGGCAGCAGCAGCCTTAGCGTCTCCCGCCCGTCTCTGGGGTCCGCGGTTTTAGCCGCGGCTCGCGCCCGTCTCGGGTTTGCGCTTTCAGCCGCGGCTCGCGCCCGTCTCGGGGGCTCGCGCCCTCAGCCGCGGCTCGCGCCCGTCTCTGGGGTTCGCGCTTTTAGCCGCGGCTCGCGCCCTTCTCTGGAGATCCTTTAAGCAGCGCTCTTAAACCCCTCTCCTCGCGCACCAGGAAACAAAGAGGGAAGAAAAAGTCTCTTGCCTCTTCGGCAGGTGCAGGCTTTTCCCCGAACTCCCTCCCGGCTAGTCGTGGTGCACTAACCCCTTCAGGCTATGTTCAAGCCGCCAACCCCAGTCCTCTCCCTGAGCTCCGTCCAAAACCAAAACCCGAGCCTCAGCTCGCAGCCCCGCCCGCCCCGGCGGGTGAGCAGACAAGCCTCTCGGGCTGGTGAGTGCCGGTCGGCACCGATCGTCTGTGCAGGAATCTCCCCGCTTTGCCCTCCGCACCCGTCGCTGTGCACTACTCCGCGGTCCCGAAACTCCCCCCTCCGCCTCCCGCAGTCTCCGCCCGCGGAGGGGCTTCCTAGTGTGTGGAAACTTTTCCTCCTTCACAGCTCCCTCCCACTGGTGCAGGTGCCGTCCTTATTCTTTTGTCTCTGTTTTTTCTTTTGCCCTACCCAGTTACGTGGGGAGTTTCTTGCCTTTTGGGAGGTCTGAGGTCTTCTGCCAGCCTTCAGTAGGAGTTCTGTAGGAGTTGTTCCACGTGTGGATGTATTTCTGGTGTATCCGTGGGGAGGAAGGCGATCTCCGCGTCTTACTCTTCCGCCATCTTCAAGGTCCCCCCACCAGAGTTATTTTCAATTGATGACTAGTTAAGAAACAGCCTAGGGAAAAGGAGAGAAATATAAATTAGGAATCATGTTGATTCGCCAACTAAGGAAAGCCACTGCTCATCTCCTGTTTGGGTAATTAGCAATTGAGGTCTTCAGTGGGTGCTTGTCATTTCTATCGAAAATCAAGTTGAACCAAAAGCCAAAGAGGAGGAGGAGGAGGGTTAGGAGGGGTGGGAAGAGACGAAGAAGAAGAAACTTGAAGGGTGGGGGAATATTTTAAGAATATATAGAGGGCTTCCCTGGTGGCACAGTGGTTGGGAGTCTGCCTGCCGATGCAGAGGACACGGGTTCGTGCCCCGGTCTGGGAAGATCCCACATGCCGCAGAGCGGCTGGGCCCGTGAGCCATGGCCGCTGAGCCTGCGCGTCCGGAGCCTGTGCTCCGCAACGGGAGAGGCCACAACAGTGAGAGGCCCGCGTACCACAAAAAAAAAAAAAAGAATATATAGAATACTAAGTCCAACACTAAATTCATTTCATATACTTCTTGTTATGTATTTCCCAGGAAAACCATAACATTCTATATTTTCAGAAATTTTGCTTCCTTCAAATCTAAGACCTAATTGGATCATCCAATTTCTAAACTTTGAAGAACACGATACATAATCTTTTCATATAATTTAGGGTGGTAGAATTTAGGGGAAATGCAAAATTGACAGCAGTTTTCAGATACTGACCAGTTAGATTTAAGGAACCTTGCTAACTATACTGGCACCTGTGTGACATAATGGTTTCAAGTTTGATTTGTGTTAATATTATTTTTTCTCATGAAATAAACATTTTTTCTTTAACTAGGGAGTTACGATGTTTCCCAAATCTTTTCAATTTATTCCCAGTGAAACAAAAAGTAGCATACACTTTGTAGAAGATGAAAACTAGGAATGAAAATTCCAGATTAACACTAGGAATTAAAGATGGTACGCATCTTTTAACACAAGAAGATATCACAAAATATTTTTTAATGAATAATAAAATGATACTTTATACACTTATGTAGAGGGGATAAAACAGCTATTAATTGTCTTTTAAATATGATTCTTTTTCCCTAAGAACTGTGAAGCTTTTAATATGTGATACAAAACATAAGATTCTGAATTAGAAAGGCAAAACTAAATTTATTAAATAAACTTAGTAGTAAATAATAATCTTTCTCCAGCGGAGATTCATTCTACATCTCTATTGTACAGAAAGGACATCAACTTCATTTCATTTAGTCTATCAGCTTTGAAATGCAAATTTCAAGAGATAACAGAGAGATCACATCGCCTGTGAAAACTATCTGATCAATGCAATGAAATTTTCAATAAAGGTAGGAGTTTTCGATCTATAATGATTCTTAAAGAATATCTCTTTAATTAATATATATACACATATATATTAAATTCAACAATAGCAGAATTGCTAGGGATAGAGAACACAATCCAATAGTATTAATAGCCATTGTATTTCAAAATCTTTCTTAGACAATTTCAGGCTCTTTCCTTAAGATACTTTCTACCCAGCAAATGTGGAAGGGGGCATGAAGGATGTTCATTGATATAAAATTAAGCTAAAAGATACTTTGGCCTCAATTATCTAGATATTTTGAGCAAATGCCAGATGGTTTCCTCATTTTTCACTTCCTTTGCAAGGAACAAACAGCCTATGTCTTCTTTACGGGAAAAACTTTGCTCCCATTATATCACTGACAAATTTCAAAAGTATAAAATGACTTAGAGATGAATCATCATCTCTAAGAGACCAGAGATTTGAATAGTTTCCCCTTTTAAGACAGGACTTCTTCATGATTTCATAAAGATCCTGGCACGTTAAGCCTAGGATAGCAGTGTGTGATCCCTCCCAAGTAGAACGTTAGTGTCTGTACTAGTTTAACCCTGTGACACTTCTCTGGGCTCCTGGGCACTCTGTCTCCCCTCTTGTCACCCAGCACAGCCCTGAGACTTCACTCCTTCCCTCTACCTTCTTTGATCGGTCCGGGCTCCCCTGGACAGGCTGGCTGTCAGTTACTCTGGCTGTATTTCCTCCGCCCATTCGCCTAGCAGAGTTTCTGCACTGATGGCAGAAAAAGGAAGGGAAAAGGGCACTGGAGACACATGCTCTGGTTGGATTTACTTGTCACTAACCCCACAAGCTGAAATTTCAACCATTTAGTTAGTGTGTATTTATTTGGTTTATACAAAACAAAACATTTAATTTTCCTGACTGTATTTTAATTGTGGTGTTTGCTTACTTGACTGAACAAAACACCAAATGGCTACTTTCTTCAGTACCAAATGATCCTAGTAGCCACTTACTTTCAGGAATAATTAAACTAAAAAAATTTGTTAAATGAAAATTACAATTCTGGGCTGATATCCTCCAACCTTTAAGAGATCAATAACAAATAATTCCGTACATGAGTCCAATTCATTCTATCGTCTAAGGGGTGTGTTCTGTAACTCTGGGAGGCCGGTCAGGATTCCGAGATGCTGAGTGTACACTGGTAAACCTAACATTTTGATATGGCTGTGGATATCTGGGAACACCCTCTCTGAAAAACACTAAAGCTAGAGTCACCTCTGCCATACTCCTTGGGTGGGCTTAATGAAACACTGTTTCCAATGCCTTTCCGAGGAAAACCCTTGCTTTGCCCACAGGTCTGCCGATGACCCTCCAAGTGAAAGTGCAGAGACCTCACATGAGGGCAAGGACACAAAGCAGCCTCCTTAACTTTCATAAATGTGTGGATAACACCACTTGGTTCCCATAGAGGTAAGTTCTATCCTTAATCCACAGTGGAGCAGAGCTGATGTTTGCCAAGCTTGATAGAATCACCTTGCTGTGTTTGACAGTGAGATCCAATCAAAAACCCAATAGACAGAAAGTAAATTGAAGAATGGTCCTTCCTCCATGGGCTTCCCTGGTGGCGCAGTGGTTGAGAGTCCGCCTGCCGATGCAGGGGACACGGGTTCGTGTTCCGGTCCGGGAAGATCCCACATGCCGCGGAGCGGTTGGGCCCGTGAGCCATGGCCACTGGGCCTGCGCGTCTGGAGCCTGTGCTCCACAACGGGAGAGGCCACAACAGTGAGAGGCCCGCATACCGCAAAAAAAAAAAAAAGAATGCTCTTCCGCCTGCACCTCCAGAGTCCAAGTTCTAGAGTTACATCTTATTAAATATCAAGAGGTTAAATACTTAGGCAACTTCCCTTCGTAGCATGGGACGTGGCCCTTTCTCAAAGGACAGCACAAGAATGAAACACCTTGATCACACTTCTGTGTGGATGAAGCAATAGTTGCTAATGATGTTTGCCCCTTCTGTTACTCATGTCGCATATACAATAGTTACAGGGGTCAGTTATAGCAGCATCACCAGCACCGAGGGACAGTTGTATTTCCTCCTCTCCATAATGAGCTAAGTAATTTATATCACCTCCCTATTGCCTTTGCTGCCAGAAAACTTACAGTACGGCTATGCTCACAATCACAACCACTGTACTTTAGTGTTATTTGTCCCTTCTTAAACCTCCTTTCCTCTTTTAAGCATTCATATTTTCTTATATTTGTCCTTTGGTAAGCTGACTTGATTTGCTACTAGTAAAACTGAAAAGACATTTCTTTCCTCACTCCAAGCCATGGGCCCCCTCTCTCATCAGCACATTCGCATACACAGGTGTCCAGCATCTGGTCCTGTTTATGGTACGCATCCCTTCTTCTAGATTATCAACGCTCCAACTTTTCTGTCATTCTCTCTGCATACAAACGTGCTGTAATGTCTCTATGTGAAATAGAACCTGTGCTAGAACCCACATGCCCTGTGACTAATGTCCATTTCTCTGTTCCTCTTTCATAGCAAAACTCCTTAAAAGAATAGCCTGGGTTCACTATCTTCAATTCTTCTCCTCCCGTTCCCCCTCCGACCCTCCCCAGTTATACATTTCCTCACAGCACCACTGAGCCAGCTCTCATCAGAATCATCACTGACTCTGGATTCCTGAACCCAATACATCCTCTGTTTCTATCTTACCCTGAGAGAAGTGAGGCACTCATTATAGGTGCAAATTTTAAGGAGGTGCCCAAAACAATGAAAATAATAGTTCAATGTAAATGCAAAAAAAAATCCTGATGAACCAAATATCAAAATTTTAGATAAAGACAGGATCTGACCAGGCCAGGACCAAGATGAGAGGCATAAGTTAAGTGGTGTGAGTGTAGGGTCAGATCTTGTCTTTATTTAAATTGTGATGGTTTGTTTATCATGGAATTTTTTTAAAGAATTTTATTTTTTAAATATTTCATTGAGATATTAATTATTTTGATTTCTGAGTTTCTTGGTACCTCCTTTAAATTTTGCACTCTAGGCTAGCACCTGGCTCTCCCCACCCTGTCTCAGCCCTGCTCCAGCTCCCTTTTTCTTCAATCATTTTCTGAATTTGGCTTCAAGGGCACCATCTTTTCTTTCTCCTTCAGTCTCACTGATTACTCTTCATCAGTCTCCTTTGCTGGCTTCTCCTCATCTCCAGCCTCTAAATATTCAGGGCTCAGCTCTAAGACTTCTTCTCCATCTGTACTCATCCCCTAAATGATCTCATCCAGGCCCATTGCTTGAAATAGCACATATGCCCTGAGAACTCTCAAGTTTTATCCCCAAACCACACTCTTCATTTTAACCCTTAAACCACCCACACCTACAGTTTTGTTTTTTGCATCTCTATGAAGAGCTATTCCATCCTTCCAATTGCTCAGTCCAAAAACTTTACAGTCATTCTTATCTATTCTCTAAGTCTCTCACATCACATATATTCCATCTGCAATTTTTGTTGGCTCTGTCTTCAAAATACATGCAGAATCCAACCACTTCTCACCACCTCTACCACAATTTCAGTCCAAGCCATCACTTCTTGCTCAGACAATGACTGTATCTCTGACTGATTTCTTTGCTTCTTTCCTTTGCCTCACTATAGCTTGTTTTTTACAAAGCAGCCAGAGTGATCATTTGTAAATGGAAATCTGGTTATGTCCTGTGCTTAAACGGCTTCAACGGCTCCCCATTACTCTCAGAATAAAATCCAAAGTCCTTACCATAGTTTCCAACCCTGGGTCTCGAACTTGAGCTGCAACAGAATCAGGAACACCTGGACTCTTGTTAAAACACAGATCACTGGGCCCCGATCCCAGAGCTTCTTGATTCAGAAAGCTGAGGTGCGGGACTGTAATTTGCATGTCTAACAAGTCCTGGGAGGTGCTGATACTGCTGGTCTAGGGACCACACTTTGAGAACCACTGGCCGACAATGCCCTGTATGATCTGTGACTCTTTCCAACTCACCCCTCATTACTCTCCCCACCTTCTTTTCTGTGCTTCAGCCACACTGGCCTTCTCGGCCTTCATGTCAGCTCCTACTTCAGGATCTTTGTATCTTCCATTTCCTCTGTCTGGAACATTCCTCCCCTAGATATCCTCATGGCCACTCCCTCCTTGTAGTCTCTGATCAAATACTCTTTTAATAAGGTCTTTACTGAATATACCATATAAAAATATCAAACTTGCCTCAGCCTACCTTACATTGCTTTATTTTTCTCCATAGAACTTACCACCATCTATTCTTTATATATTTATTTGATTACTTGTTTATTTCTCCCTCTAGAATGTAAGATTCATGTGGACATAGACTTTCTATCCAGAGTTTAATATTAACTCCAGAGCCTAAAATGGCACCTGGCACATATGTGCTCAATAAGTACTTGTGAAGAAATGAATGAACAAATGACGGTGGAGAATTAAGCATTCACGAGAGACCATTCCCATGTCTGTTACCAGATTGGAGGGAATAAGCGAATGTATGATGTAAACTTGAGCGAGTCACTTAAACACTGCACCCTCATCTTGATTTATTGTAAAATCATCTTAATTGGCTTAATTATCCAAAAACCAAAATGGACATCAATTCAGTGACCAGTACAGGCAGTTTCCAAATTCCCTTTCTGTTTTACCCACATTCCTGACCTGGTATGCATAGAGGCCCACTTGGGGTGGCTAAAAATAGAGTCCTTCTACTCCATTGCCACCTGCTTCCTATAGCTGTAAGTCCATCTGTTCCTATAAAGAATCATCTCTGAGTCTTATTTCCTTGAACTGCTTTTTTTTTTTTTTCCCTCTCACTCTCCTCCATCACTTTCTTTATAATCCCCAGAGAGTCACCCATTTTTGCCCAGCTAACAGTCATTCACTTTCACCCTTACCGGGGGTGGCCCCAAATCTGTTCAAGTGGCCATCCTCCCCATATGACTCAGGATAAATCTCGATTAGGAATCCAATTAGGGTAATCCTGTTTCCTTTGCTAGTACCTAGTTCAGGAATGTGCACATCACTGAGTGCCAGTCTATGGATGTAGTCTGCTGGGGACTTCAGGAAAATTTCATTTCCTCTCAATAAAGAGACATATGGGATGAAACATCCTTCCTCTACTATTGGACATTGTGATATCTTATGTTATGCCCGGAACCGCATCAACCATTTTGTAACCCTGAGGGAAGCTAGCTGGGGACAAAACTAGAGGTAGCTGGGGGCTTCCCTGGTGGCACAGTGGTTGAGAGTCCGCCTGCCGATGCAGGGGACGCGGGTTCGTGCCCCGGTCCGGGAAGACCCCACATGCCGCGGAGCGGCTGGGCCCGTGAGCCATGGCCACTGAGCCTGCGCGTCCGGAGCTTGTGCTCTGCAACGGGAGAGGCCACAGCAGTGAGAGGCCCGCGTACCGCAAAAAATAAAAATAAAAATTGTAAAAAAAAAAACTAGAGGTAGCTGAGAAAAAAAGATGGCAAGAACGTGGGTTCTTAATGAATCAATGAACCAATGAATTAACAGCACTTGAGCTAACCTGGCTCAGGATTTCTTGGTACATAGGGTAACAGAAGTTTCTTATTGTTAAGACAGTTGGGGTTGAGAGTCACTACGTACATCCTTGCTGATACAGAGGGCTGTGCTCACTAGGAACATTGCTACACAACAGCACAGTTACACACGTAATTTGCAGATAAGGCAAGCTCTGTATCCCACGTATACCCTTATATCCTAGAAGAGCTCTTTCATGCTCCGTAAAATGCTTCCTCAGAATCAAATGCCCATGGAGGAGCATCTCATGCTGAGTTACCTACATTAAATTTCATGCGGGCCCCAGTCTCTCTGAGATAACAGCAACAACAAAACCAGACATCTGCTTCCTGGGTGTGGCTCCAAAAGAAGCTGATTTATATATATAAACCAATAGACGGAAATAACTAAAGTTTTATTATATATAATTACCGAAAGCAGTAACCTTTGCTTCTTATTATTATGAGATCTAGGAAAGAAAATTTATCTTGAACTTTGTAGGACCTTTTCATACAATCAGCTCCATAGAACTTCAACAGAGTCTCGCAGATAAAAACAGAATAGCTATATGACATTTAAAAGAAACCTTACAGACATGCATAATTTGAATCATTGTGATATTTTTAAGTTTCAGACATTCTGAAATCTCCAAATCAAAAGCATTCTAATATAACTATTAAATATCTCAATGACACTCAAACGTTTGTTCTCATAAAATATTTGCATCAGTGGGGTTTTTTCTTTTTAAACTCACTTTTAGAAATTGAATC
Source organism: Phocoena sinus (assembly GCF_008692025.1). Taxonomy (NCBI): domain Eukaryota; kingdom Metazoa; phylum Chordata; class Mammalia; order Artiodactyla; family Phocoenidae; genus Phocoena; species Phocoena sinus. The sequence continues at coordinate 59,300,267 of NC_045774.1, read as the reverse complement.
TCTACTTAGATTGGGTTGCTGCTGCAATCGGGATAGAAAATTCTGCTTTCTTTCTTTTTTTTTTTTTTTTTTGTCAGCTCCACCTCCAGCCTCGTTTTGGCAAGGGCTAGGGGTTTCTTCTAGAGTTTAGCTAATAATCCTTACTCAGGAAACCTCCAGATGATCATTGCAGAGATGCTGCTTCAGTTTTTTTTCTTTTCAATTTAGACATACCATGCACAACCTCACTGATGTATAAAACATCAGTACAAAATGTAGAAAAGTTCTTTTGCTTTTTGCCTGCATATACCCTTTTTATGATGAGCTGAGATGTTTTTCCACAGGCAAAAGTTTTCCTAAAGAAAAACTATAAAAAAAAAAAAGCCTAAAATAGAATAAACAGAAATTTTGCGTTCAGATTTTTACAGTTTCCTGCATAAAAATAAGAGGATGCTGTGAAGTCTCTGGGAAAGCAAGAAAGCCTACCTAGAACGGCACTTTTAAGAAGGCCTGGGAGATGTCCAAAGTACATGGTGTTGTTCAAGTTCAAGATTTACTCATTATGGGTCAGATTATCAGAAAGGCCTCCACCGTAAAGTCCAGAATTGTATTCACTATTACCATATTTTCATGAGAATGTTAAGTAAATAAACATTGCCCAACTGTGTGAGGTGGATATTCTGAGAGACATAGGAATTGCGATGCAGACATGTTGCCTTTGCGTGGTTTTCTCACATTACAGGTATCTAATTGGGTAAATATTTTGAGAACTTGGAATCATGAGAGTATTTTTATCATTGTTACAGTTTTCACCTGCAAACCTTTAGAAATTCACGTGAGCACTTTATCCATGTTAGAACACTGTAAACTTCCTTGTAAAATAATGAAAATAAATCCTGGTTTTTATCTTCTCCTTCTATCGGGAAGTAGAGTTTCCTTTTACTGGGAGTGTAGTGACCTGATCTGACTGATCTAGGTTTCTGTCCTGACTCTATCACCTACCTGCTCCATCCATGATGTTAGTCAAAACCACTAACATGTGAAACCCTCAGGTTCTTCATTTGTAAAATGGGAAGAAGGACCATAGCTCCCCACACTCACGTCTATCATAAGGCTTTTCACACTGTATTGTAATTGGTTACTTGTCTGTTTCTCTTTTGAGATTGTGAGTTCCCTGAAGAAAGGAAGAATATCTTTCTCTTTTAGAGCAGTGGTTCTCAGCGTTGAGGGCAATTATGATCTCCTGGGACGTTGTTCCCAGTCCCAGCACCCAAGCTGCATTTCAACAACTTAAACCATTATTTCTGAGGATGAACCAAGACATTTTTCTTAAGTTTCCCAAGGGATTCTCCTAATGTGAACCAAGGTTGACAACCACTGCTTTAGAGGTTTAGCACTGGTGTGTGGGCATGTTACATAGAATGAGTAGGTAAATTTAGTCAGTAAATGAGTGAAGATTTCACAGACCACACTGTAATATTTCCCTATCCATCCTCCCCCAGCAGTCTGTGAGCTCACCGAGAGAACCACTGAGTTGTATTTGTTTTCTATCCCCATCTCTTAACACAGTGTCTCATTCACCTTTACATCCCTTGGCATATATGAGAGCTCAATGTTTGTTTGAAATAATGTAACATGAAATAGAAGAAAAGAGTTTTCTTGGTCAATTAAATTTTTTTAAAATTTTTTAAGTAGAAGAAGATAGTTAAGAGAAGATTAGATTTTGCTCATGTGTTTCCAATGAAAGAAGAGAACAAAGAGTTCCATTTCCATATGTATTGTGTGCTAACTCCATAAATATAGAGCTACCCGTACTTAATAGTCAGTGTACGACAGACGATTTGGCCTTGACTGATTACTCTGAGAAAATCATTAAGCAAGTGGGAAAATACATCATTTTTGGCTTTTAACTAGACCTCCTTAGGTTCTCCTAGGAGAGCCGAGCACATCATCCAAGGAGGCCAGGCTCACAGCTCGTGAACACTAATGTAAACAATGCATCCGGGGCTTCCCTGGTGGCGCAGTGGTTGAGAGTCCGCCTGCCGATTCAGGGGACACGGGTTCGTGCCCCGGTCCGGGAGGATCCCACATGCCGCGGAGCGGCTGGGCCCATGAGCCATGGCCGCTGAGCCTGCGGTCTGGAGCCTGTACTCCGCAACGGGAGAGGCCGCAACAGTGAGAGGCCCGCAAAAAAAACAACCAAAAAACAAACAATGCATCCTTTACTGGATGGCCATTTATTATAAACTGTCCTGAGTAGCCAGTGATGCCTGCTTCCAGTTTCAGTGAAAGCTTGCTCTTATGTTCCCCCCATCCACAGTGCGAATTAGATGAGATTTACTTGCTCTCCTGGGCTAAATACGGCTAGAATGTTCCTGAATTCTGTGAGACAAAGCCAGAGAGACTCTCACTTTTGAGGGTGAAATATTTACTGAATCTATCCTGAAAAATTTTTTCTTCAGCACATAAAATAGCTTAAAAGCACATGTGTATATTTATTTATTTTCTCATTATTTTATTTATACATCTTGGTAAATTCATATCCTTTAAATATTTTGATAGAATTATCATGACATTTTTTTTTTTTTTTTTTTTTTTTTTTTTTTTTTTTTATGCGTTACGCGGGCCTCTCACTGTTGTGGCCTCTCCCGTTGCGGAGGACAGGCTCCGGACGCGCAGGCTCAGCGGCCATGGCTCATGGGCCCAGCCGCTCCGCGGCATGTGGGATCTTCCCAGACCGGGGCACGAACCCGTGTCCCCTGCATCGGCAGGCGGACTCTCAACCACTGCGCCACCAGGGAAGCCCTATCATGACATTTAAAAGGAAATTCTCACAGGAAGTTGTGTATGTAAGTACAAATTGTTATGAAAGCAAAGTTAAAATTAAATACATATATAAAATAAAAAGCAAAACATAAAATCTGCCAAATGTTTGAATAATGATGATTTCATGGTAACTACATCTATACAATAAACTGATTTATTTTCCTTAGAGAGCCACTAGTTCCACCTACTGGAATTTTGACATCCTATTATATGCAATTATGTTATTGTACAAATGCCTAGCACAGTAAGACTGATGGCCCAGCTGAACTTAACTTAGCAAAGTTATTGAAGAGCAGATCTTACTGGGTCAGCTATTAGAATGGATCTGAAGTTCTTCTCATAATTATAAACTGAGAACTGATATATGCCCTGTGTAGAGTCTGCTCTGTGTACCACAAAATACACACACACACACACACACACACACACACACACACACACGGGCAGTCCTCACTTTGCATAGTAGTGCAGGAATGTAAAAATAACCATTCAAGCTGATACCATGCAAAGTGATCTTAATAATCAATGAAAAAATTCACTGATGAATTCTATGAAACATTTGAAGAATTACCATCAAGCCTTCTCAAACTCTTCCAAAAAATAGAATAGGAGGCAATACTTCCTAACTCATTCTATGAAGCTAGTATTACCCTGATACCGAAGATAGACAAAGGCATCACAAGCAAATTACAGACCTATATCCTTTATTAATATAGATGTAAAAATCCTCAACAGATACTAGTTAACTCAATCCAGGAGCATATTAAATGAGTGTACACCATGACTAAGTGGGATTTATTCCAGGAGTGCAAGGTTGGTTCAACATATTAAAATCACTCAATGCACCATATTAATAGATTAAAGGTAGGAAAAAAACATGATTGTCTCAATAGACATAGAAAAGTTATTTGACAAAATCCATCACCCTTTCACGATAAAATCACTGGACAAACAAGGACCTTTCTCAATTTGACAAAGGGCATCTGTAAAAAACCCACACCTAACATCATACTTAATGCTGAAAGACTGAAAGCTTTCCCTCAAAATCAGAAACAAGACAAGGATGTATGCTCTCACCACTTCTACTTACATTGTATTAGAAGTTCTACCCAAGGGAATTAGGCAAGAAAAATAAATTAAAGTCATCCATATTGAAAAGGAGGGAGTAAAATTATCTCTTTTCATAGGTGATATGATCTTATATGTAGAAAATAGTAAGAAAAGAATTATTGGAACTAATAAATGAATTCAAAAAGTTGCAGGACACAAGATCAATATATAAAAATCAATTGCATTCCTGTACACCAGCAATGATAACGTAAAATGAAATTAAGAAAAATATTTCACTTACAATAGCATTAAAAAGAATAAAATACTTAGAAATACATTTAACCAAAGTACAAGATGTGTTCACTAAAACTACAAAGCATTGTTAAAAGAACTTACAGAAGATCTAAATAAATGAAAAGATACACCATATTTATGATTTAAAAGACTTAATATTGTTAAAATGGCAACATTCTCCAAACTGATCTGCAAATCAATGCAATCCCTGTTAAAATTTCAACTGCCTTTTTTTCAGAAATGGTGAAGTTGATTCTAAAAGGCACTTGGAATTGCAAGGAACACAGAATACCCAAAACAATCTCGCAAAAGAAGAACAAAATTGCAGCGATCACACGTCTCAATTTCAAAACTTACTACAAAACTACAGTAATCAAAACAGTGTGGTACTGACATAGGGATAGACATAAATGCCAATGGAATAGAATTGAGAATCCATTTGAGGCCATTAGTGGCTGAGAACTAAACTGTGTTCACTAATAGCACCCCCAACAGCTGGGGTAAAATTTCACTCCTTGACGAGGGAGTTGAATGGCATATCTCCGTAGCCACCTTGCTGATGCATATGATTACATTAAAATTAAAGATTTTTGTTTGATGAAGAACACTTTGGAGCAAGTTAATAGGCAGGAAGCAGAAAGGGTGAAGATGTCAACAATGTCTATAACTAATAATTACTATATCTAGAATGTACAAGGAATTCCTGTAGCAATCCCAACCAAAGAAAGATGGACAATGGATATAAATGGGTAATTTACAGAAAAGAAAACCCAAGCATGAAAAATATGCTTAAACATAATCAGAGAAAAACAAAATAAAATAAAAGGGAGATACACCTTCATACATATAGATTGGCAGAAATAGGAAAGCTGGATAGCATCGAGTTGGCCTGGATGTTGGGATAGAGCAATTTGTCTGAAACAGTCCCAGTTTACACTTATTGTCCATCATATTTATTAATATCTGCTTTCATTGTCAAAAGTGTCTCCATTTGGACAATATATCACATGATCTCCCTGGGATAGAGGAATCATCATAGACTGCTGGTGTAATGTAGACTGGTGTAGCCATTTGGGCAATCTGACACAGTATTCAGTCACATTAAGTATTTAAATAACTTGTGATGCAGAAATTTCCCCCTGGATGTCTGGATTATGAAAAAAAATATGTATGTTTGTGTGTTTGTGTGTGTGTGTGTGTGTGTGTGTGTGTGTGTATACATATATACATATACATATATATGAAACTCTCACAAAACTCCATGAGGAAACATGTATCGATAATAAGCTGGTCAGTGTAGCATTATTTGTAGTGGCAACGAGTTCGAAGCTATCTGAGTATCCATAACTGGGAGAGTAGAAAAGTAAAACCTGAGGACACAGGAGGAGCCATACAGCAATTAGAAGCAACACAAAAGATGTAAACATAAGAGCACAGATGGATACTTAAGACAATGCTGAGTGAAACCTTTTTTTTAATAGCATGTATGTAGTATGCAGGATGACTCCCACTGACCCATATTATTGTACAATTCCCTCCCCTTGTCTATGGGTGGGACCAGCGAATATGGTGGGATGGCAGTTCCACGATTACATTATTTTGTGTGGCCAAGGGAAAGGGGTTTTGCTGATGTAATTAGGGCTCCTAATCAGTTATTTTGATTTAATCAGAAAGATTAAATGAATCTTTCTGATTAAATGAGTGGGCACCACTCAGTTGTCAGAAGCAGACACCTTTCACGTTATAGCCCCAATCAGGACTGTCCCTGAAAGATCGTGGTGAAGAGAAGTCCACCTAATGGGCAGAAATTAGAGCAGTGTATTTGCCGCCTTTGTCAGGACTGGATACGGCCAGAGATATGCATCTGACTTATACGCAGTGACTAATAGTTTGGTTTGACAGTTAAGGACAAGGTAGGACTATCTATGCCAAGAACGACTAGGGAAGAGGTTTGTGCCTAGACCTACAGAATGAGCACAGAGTATGAAGACATCTGCTCACCAAATGGCCTCCATTGCAGGTAAGGCTGCAGAAGTTTTGCTTTCCATACTCACAACTTTGTGCTCTGCTGGTTTAGAGGTCTTAGTTCCCACAGGAAGAATGTTTATACAAATAGACGTAACAATTATTCCATTGAACTGAAAGTTGACACTGTCAACTTGTCCATTTCTTAGTTCCTTATGCCATTGAGCCAATAGGTGAAGAAGGGGATTGCTCTAATGACTAGGCTGACTGATCCTGACTGATTCTGCTGCCACAAAATGCAGGTAGTGAAAACAGGAGACTCACTGGGATGCCTCTTAGAACTTACATTTCCAAGAATGAAAGTTAATGGAAGACCAAAGTAATTAAAAAAAAAAAAGACAGAACCACTGAGGATTAAAATCTTTCATAAATGAAAGCAGGGGTCCTTTGGCCAGGTACAGAACTAGCTGAAGTACCAGCTGAAAGCCAAAGAAACATGGAATGGGTACCGGATAAAGAAAGTTAGAAATATCAACTGTAGCCTTGTGACCAGCTGTAGAAACATGGACAGTAGTAGCAGCTATACATTTTTATCTTCCTTGCTTATATACATTTTTATTTCTATTTTCCTATTACTTTATATAAGGAACGTTGGTGTTAGTTAAATTTGTAATTTAGTGTTTTTGTAACTGAAATACAAGAGTAATTAGTGGCCCATACATGGAAACAATACCTGTTGGAAAATTAGGTCTCCTTTGTCGGGGGGCAGGTTGGGGGTCGGTGATGAGAGGGTTAGAGCATCTTGTGAAGAATAGTTGCAACTTACTAGGCAGAAGCATAAAGTTCTTGTATAAAAGTTCTGATATGTGTAGAAACACAGTATTACACCATTGTCCTTTAACTCCAATTTTCCCCCTTGTAGATCTTACTTTGTAAAACTAGGGCTGAGGTTCTTTAGATGACATTGTCAGTTGGATCCTTATTAAATTCTGTCAAAAGAGATCCTAGAGAGAGACCAGAAGACAGGGAGAGCACAGAGAGATTTGGTCCTTTTTATCTGCTTGTTCTTCCTATCGATATCATCCAAGCAAAGGTACTTCACCCTGGCCACAGCAGTTTGTCTCAACCTCCAACTTTTTTTGGCACTTCTGAAGCAGCCTTATCAGCCCTGGTTCCCTTGGAAGCACCAGCAACAGCTGCCAATGCCTCCTGAGCTTTGAGTCTCAACTCTTCAAGACTATTCCTCTTACCTCAAGGTATTAAGACTAGCTGAGCAGCATTCTCTCTACAGAGGTCTGAATCCCCTCTCCCTGGGGCCCCTCCTCCAAACTCTAAAGTTTTAGTAGCCTCAATCTTTCATATTTACTCCCCCAGTCCTACTTTTTGTTGCAATTATTACCTCTATTATTCATTAGTTTTTGCTTTTTGCATTTTCAGCTCTCCAACACCTGTGTAATCAAACCCATAAATTAAATTCTTTGTTGAAATACCTAGTGCGGTTTCTTCTTTACCTACTGGAGCTCGACAGATACACACACGAGAGAGAACTATGAAGCAGTTATAAGCAACAGATTAGATGTATACATAGCAACATAACTTAATATTAAATATACAGTACTGAGTGAAAATGCAAGAAACAGAAGGAGATTTTCAACACAATGTCATTTACATGAATTGAAAATAATTCCTTCAGAAAAACAACATGTATTTTCAAGAATACGTGGAATTCTTGGTGGGAATGTAAACTGGTGCAGCCACTATGGAAAACAGTATGAAGGTTCTTTAAAAAGCTAAAAATACAACTACCATAAGATCCAGCAATCCCATTCCTGAGCATATATCCAGAGAAAACTATAATTTGAAAAGATACGTGCACCCCAATGTTCATTGCAGCACTATTTACAATAGCCAAGATATGGAAGCAACCTAAATGCCCAATGGACATATATACAATGGAATATTAGCCAGCCATAAAAAAGAAAGTTAGAAATAATGCCATTTGCAGCAACATGGATGGACCTAGAGATTATCATACTAAGTGAAGGAAGTCAGAAAGAGGAAGACAAGTATCATATGATGTCACTTACATGTGGACTGCAAAATATGATACAAATGAACTTGTTTACAAATCAGAAACAGACTCACAGACATAGAAAACAAACTTATGGTAACAAATTGGGAGAGAAAGGGTGGGGAAGGGATAAATTAGGAGTCTGAGATTTAAAAAGAAAAAGAAAAAAGAAAAATACATACAAACATATTGGAATGGTGACCTATGAGAAAGACAGGAATCTGAGTGAGGTATGGGGATAAAGGAGAAGGGAAGGAAGAGGGAAGGAAGGGAAGAAAGGAGGGAGGGAGGGAGGAAGATAGATAGGAGAAGGGCTTTGCATGACCCAACGATGTTGCTGTACCATGAACTGAGATGTATGATTAACTTAACCCTCTGCCCTTAAGAGCATGACAATCATGAAAGAGTCGTGGCTGTTTCAATTTCAAGCGACAGAAACTCAAACTAACTTCAGGGGAAAAAAGCGTGATTTCTTGGCTTATATAACAAAAGAATCCAAGGGTAGACTTTAGGCACAGCTGAATCCAAGGGCTTGATTATATCATCTTACGTTACTCTGTCGACTGCTTTTCTCTGTATTGGTTTCTTTCAAGTATCTCCTCTTCACAACAGAGCTCCTAGAGGATGAATACTTATACCTTAGCATATAGGGTAACCAGAGATTTAACTTTTTTCTTCTTCCTCACCATTTTAGCCAAAATTATGAGGCTGATATTCATTGGCCCTAATTGGCCTGCTCCGGTCATGTGCCTTTCCTGAACCAATCACTATAGGGTGCAAATACTTTCACTGGCCAAACATAGGTCATTCTCCCCAGATCATGGGGTCGGTCCCATGGAACCTGTTACTAAAAGCAAATTCTTCACTACAACACCAATCCCATTAAAACAGTTCCAACACTGCCCAATTACTAATAAAGAATTCTACAATGGCACTGTTTTCCAGTAGAAATTTCATATCTGGGTAGATCACAGAGGTAGAGCTGGTCTTTAAAGAGAGGACAAAGAAGGTGACTCATGACCATGTGGCTATATTTTAGGAATGCTGCAAATTCCTCTTGCCTAAAATATCTTTCCCATCTGCCAACCAGTCTTAAATTCCTATTCCACTACTGAGATTCATTGTTTGGGGACTATAACATGGACCCTCCTAGCTGCTTTGGAAAAACATGTAAATACCTCTTAGCATGTATCAACTTTTAACACCTTGACATTGATACCTTGGCAGATGGATGATGACAGGGAAGGCAACAAGTGAGGAGTCCCTCCGAGGAAAGAGTCTAAACAGGCTAAAATATCACAAAGGGCAGACCTGGAACTGTGTGATCAGGGTGATGGGGCAAAGCGAAAAGGGTGGCAGGTGACAGGACATTCGAGACACAGCCTATCTGATTCACAATTTCTCTTGGTAACAACGTTACCCACAACACACCTAATTGTGTGTTAGAAAGGGTATCCGCTGAGAGGATGTTTGGGAATCTAGTCCCTTCCCCTAACAAGACAAGTTCCATGTTGGAGACATGGCTGTAGAACAGCATCTGTCCTGGGTCTGCAGGGAGAGGGGAGATTGTTTAAATAGAAAATACTCACCAGAAAGAACCTCAGACGCTAAGAACTTTCTTGAAATATTTCTAGCTTCTAATAGTTAAACAAAGATGTTCCCAGAACGTTTGTTGATCTTTTCTATTGACATGGAAGTGCTAGTTCCTAAATGACGTTTTGTTTTGTTTTGTTTTGTTTCCAGCTAATGCAGCAACAGTGAGACAGCAATACCCCAAAGCTAGCTTCCCACGTCATTTGGGACAAGGTATTTTCCTTCTTTAGAGTGTCCCAAATTTGAACTCTTCATTACTGAGTTTCTCATCTCACCAAGCCCCATCTTCCTAAAGGGAATTATAACAATAAAAATCTTCCCCAAAATTTAGTAAGTAGGTGGAAAAAGAGAGAGAGAAAGGAAGGAACTCAAACTATCAACGGTGGTTAACCTAAGGGAAGGGAAATGTGATGAAGGTGAAGGTAGTGGAAAAGAAAATTTACATTTTATTCTATATATTTTATTATTGCTTGACTTTTGTTTACCATGATGGTGTATTCATGAATCCTTTTAATAATTTAGAATTTAATTAAATTTGCACTTCATTGATTCTACTAACTAGAACTTGTTCTCACATTTGGGATTAAACTTGACGGAGGCCCGGCCAGCTCTGTGGCCTAGATAAATGCTGACCACGTGGAGAAAAAGTGTATCCTATAAATGGTCCCCACTGTCTGAATTAAGCTTAAGAATGATGCTCAAATTATATAAAGCCAAGCTGAATAAAAATGCAAAATACTCCAATTCTTTGTTACATCTACTTCTTTCCTTTTTTCAAGAAGAATGAACTACTGCTGTTCTTGAGAGCGTCATAAAGATACAGGTCGGTTATACTGCTCCCCTGGATGGGTTTCAGTTGGTAATAACTGGTTTTTTGAGAGGTTTGAGTTAAAGCTCTTATGTAAATAGAAAGAGACTTACATAATGCTCTTTAAACTAGAACTTTGCAGACAATCTGCAGTAGGCATATGAAATCTGTCTGTGCCGCAAATGGCATCTGAAAACTATCAGGAAGCCATCCAAGATTTGGTTCAAGAAAACTGGAAGAATAAACACCCATCGTGCAAGCTTCTGATCAATCGTTTAACCAAACCGCAACCACAACCAAACAGAGAGTATGTGAGAGATGTGTCTTGGGTTTATAGCAGTGCTAGTAAACCAAAGTGTGTTTCAGCAGCGCTCTCGAGTACAGTTCATTGTAAATTTCTGCGGAAAATTCTCCAGGGGCTGGAGTCATGCCTTAGGCCGTTTCCCTCCCTGTAAGGTTAGACAGTGCATCATCTCACGGAAGAGGCTAAACTGGTATCGATTTTCCAATCTCTAAAAGGAGTAACCGTTTCCAGCAAAAGCACGCTGGGGGCGGGAGGTGGCGGGGAGTGGTGCTCTGTGTAAAGGGGAAACACACTGCAAACTGAAAGCGCTGAGGAGTGGGGAAGAGGGAGCTGCGGTGAGCGAGCGGCGGCTCCTCTCTGCCCAAGTATCGAGGCTGCGAAGTTCTGGCCACAACAGCTGCGACGCTCTAATTCTGTGGACCTGCCGGGAGAGCTGTTTCTTTGCCAAAAGAGAGAGATTTCTGTATTTCTCAGGGAGGCGGGACGAACCGTCTTCCATCCGTTTTCACTGCCGCCTCGCGTTGATCACCCCGATCCTTACGCCCTCCCCTCCGAACCTCATCCTTGCACAGCAGAGAGGGAGAGACCGGGGACGGGGAGCGCGCGCGCTCTGGATTTCAAACTCGACCAAACTTTCCAGAAGCCCCCGGCTTTCGCCGGACTCCGTGCAGGCGCCCCTCCCTGCTTCCCCGCCCTACAGTCCCCGGGGCCCAGAGGAACGGTGGCCTAACTTTCAGGTCCATTACAACCCTGAGATTGGATTGCACCGGGGGCTCGGGGTTCGTGAAGTAACTGCTGAGTCTGAGCGAGCTTGGGGCCGCGCGCTGGGGGCCGGCCGGCCGGGCGGCGGGAGGGAGGGAGCGGCCCCTCCTGCAGCCTCGGGAAGCGTCCCGCCCCGCCCGGCCCGGGAACGAGCTCCTCTCCGCGGGCTCCTCCCCACCCCCTCCGTGGCCACCCTCCCCCACGGTCCCGACGGCCCCGCGGGAAGGGCACCCCGCAGGCAGAGCCCCCCGCCGCCCGCATCTGCTAACTGCCGCGACACCTCTTTCCCCTGCCACGTAACACACCATTGACGACCGTGTAGACTCGCACTCCCGCACGCCTGCCCTTTCCCCAGAAGCCTGAAAGTGGCTGAATGGAAACACTGACACGTGAAAACTCTATTCTGAGTGACTTAGCATCCGCCGCCTTGAGGTTTTAATCTTGCTCGGCTCGTCCCGCCTGGCGCTCGGGGCAGCTGTCCGCAAGGTCCCGGCGTTCTTTACTGTCCCCGGGGAAGGTGAGGGGAGAAGGATGGGGGGAGGAGGAAACGTGAGAGGTCTGGGGCCACTCGGAATATCCAAGAGGACACTCCAAATCCTAATCCCAGGAACTTAAGTCCCGTGCATTGTTTCCAAGCCAAATGCACATGGCAGCTTTCTTCGGAGTCCTGGGATCCCCAAATCACGTCTTAGGAACCGGGAGAACGGACGCGCGCGCCACCACTGACCATCTGTCCTGGGGTTGAGGGGCGGTGCGGGTACTGCTCGCCCTAATCCTGCCACCCTTCATCATCAGCAGGTTTCCAAGTACGGACACACACACACACACACACACACACACACACACACACACCTGGTCCTTCTCCTCACCCTGTGGCCGTCGCCCCGCCCTGTGTTGCCCCAGACAGGGTCAGACTGAGGCTAGACTGGCCTTGAAGGTGTGGACGCCTGTGGCCAACAAGGTCTGAGATTTCAAAACGTCGGGGCACTGCTGGGGAGAGGGCAGACAAACCTCTTATCAGACCTCTTCACGAAGGAAATGAGTGCCCTTGTCTTGGCCTTTGGTTGTTCCCCACCTAAGAAAACCTTTTTTCTTTTGCAACCACAACATCGAGGATCACTGGCATCCCTGCAAAATTCTAGCTTAGACGATTTTTCTCAAAAGCGTTCGTGGTACGTTTTGACAGGACTTTCCTTCCTTCCGCGTCCCTGCAGGGATCTTCCCGTCTAGTTTTCCCTGCCTGAGATACTGACTGGTGGCCCAGCCTTCTCCCGGACAGTTGCAACGGGTCCCTCTGGTGCTCCTGGTCTACTTGGGGACCGCCCACCAAGCTCCCTGCTCTCCATCTACCACTGTCTGTACCAGGTGGAGAACGACTTCATTCTCTACGGTATGACCTCCAACCCGATGGCTCTTCCTGATGAAGCCAACGGAAGAAGGAAAGGAAAGCAGTGTAGCTGGTGGCCGGACACCCCAAAGGTTGACCTCAGAGAAGGAAAACCTTCCACCACTGCCTCTCCCCACCTTGCATTGTATCCCTGAAACCTGGAAATGAAAATGGAAATTGTTTGATGTATGAGGAGACTTTATCTAATTAGGGCATAAGAAATTTAATCTTTCCAGCGTGGAGGTCATATAATTAATGTTAATTTAACACTCAAATTCTCAGTCATTAATTTTTATTCTCTTAAATGCAGTTTGGCAGGTGCCCCTGATCCATGGCAATGGATTTTACTGGATGTGAGAGCACACTTGGTCTTAGGAGTGACTCACCACAGACCTTCCCATCCTAATAACAAGATCACATCATGTATGCATTATTAAGCCACGTAATTGAACGGTCCCTAGTTTGCATATCAGACTATTAAAATAATGTGTTTTGCTTTTCTCTGAACACGAATTGTTCAAGCCTCTGCGAATATGTGGCGATTCTGATAATTATCACCAAATTACTACAAATGTTCTCTTCATTAACGTGATTTCTTTCAAGCATTTTTAAAAATGTGAATATTATTATGAATTAAGGAACTTCTTACAAAGTTGTGTCAACTTCTTTTTTTCTTTAAAGACTTATCACTTGGAAGGAAAGGATATAGTTTAAATGGAGGAGGGAGACAAACTCTCTTGCTATGCTTTTCAAATGGCTTCCTCCAGCCAAATAAAAGTTTTCTCTCTAGTTTTTCAGGCAGCTTCTAGGCAAGAGACAGAGAGAAAAGAGACACAGAGAGAGAGACAAAGGGGGAGAAAGTGGGGGGGAATTTAAAAATCACAAGAGAGTAAGAGAATTAATTTTTAAAAGTGTTTACTATCTGATTCCCTTCTGGTGTAGATAATTTGTCCCCACAAATAAGATCTTAACTTTTTACCTGTCCTAGAGTAAACGAATATTCCCCATTTAAAAAAATACCAACTCCAAATTTTCTAAAGCTAACAGCTCACAATTAACTAAATAGTGCTGTTTTCCCCTAGCTCTTCTGAGCTATGTGGTTGGAGAAATTATGAGCCGTAAAGAGCCTTATTGTAACCACTTCACACACTGTTTTCAAAGTTGAATAGCAAGATATTAGAAAGAAAGAAACAAAAAGAAAGAACACTACTGCAAAATAAGAGTCTTTTAAATGTGAGAAATTTGCATCTATACTCCTTTCTAGTCAAATTTCCCTTTGAATGATTTTTAAACTCATAACAAACAGGTCATTCTGCCTCTGGTGTCATCACTCCCTCCCGGTACAGGGTACAGCGTCGGCGCCGCGCGCAGGTCTCTCTCCTCCGACGGCGCTTCCAGCGCGGAGATGCTGCCATCAGTCCCGGCAAAGAGGGGGGTCTACCCACCGGAATATCTCCCGAGTTTGAGAAGGTTATGAGATTTTTCCTAGGTAAAATATGGCAGGGAAAGAGGAGAGAGGGAGAGAGGGAGCGAGGGGGGAAGGCGGTGGGGGGGGGGAGAGAGAGAGAAGAGAAGGGAGATAGGGAGAGACTGGTGCATTCCGCCCGCTCCAGTAGTAACCTGCGTGGCTGTTCCCTGCTGGGCTGGATGCCCCCTCCCCTCTTTCGGTGCCCGAATCCTCTGGGCCCCTCTTCGGGAGCCCGCAGTTAGCTCTCCGGGGAAGGGGTGCCAGGCCCCGGGCGGCACTTTTATTTTGGCTAAGAGGAGGGAACGCTGCTCCCAGGCCCGAGGGAGGCGAACTGAGCCCTTCTGTTTGGATTTCCCTTCTCGCTATAGCAACCAGCAGCATCGGACAAAAATGCGCCCTCCCTGGACAATGGCCCGGCCTCCCGCTTCTCGCCCTCTCCTTCCTCCCCCGGATCGCAGCCAGAACCTGCCTAGGAGCTCAGTGGCTCGGTGGCAGGGAACGCCCCTTCCCAGCCCGCCGCGTTCCCTAGCAGTCCCCCCTGGAGGTCAGGCCGGGGCGCCCGGACGCCGCCGCCCGTTCTCCCCACCCGGGCTGATGCCCCACGCAGGCCCGGGCCGGGAAACGCAGCCTCCCGGCGGAGCACGCGGGCTCCCACCGCGGACTTCTCCGAGGGATTGTGTGGGTGGTTGGCGGGCCCTGAGTAGCACAAACTCCAGCTTTTTTCAGGGTTAAAAAAAAAAAAGTTAGTATAATGCACGAAGGCGACTACTCCCCCATCCCCTGCACATTCACATAAATATAAGTAAGCATCCTAAACCGCGGTCCGAGGCTTGATCTCTGACTTTCTTTCACTCTCACAAGGTTCATTGCGTTCCCTTCCGCGCCTATTCATTATTCTCTCCCTCTGACCTAGGGCGTTAATATGATCAGGCCTGTGACTGCCGTGTCCTGTTTTCCTATTTTTGCTTTTAATGCTGGGACCCGGCTGCCCTAGATTACCATCGAAACCTCGCAGGAAAGACTTAGAGGGGTTAGCTGGTCTCGCTGCGCCAACCTAAGGCTCCCTTTTTCTGAGTCTTCTTCCAGACAGTGCCAGCCTCTACTCTCCCAGGACCCACATTGTGGAAACCTGTCTTTTAAAAAATAGTCCTCCCTAACTTCATTAAGTCCAAAAGTGCCTAGAATGACAGCTTTGAATCTCAGAGACCTAGAAGGTGGTCCCGGCCCACAGCTATTACCGCTGTGGTCAACTGTACACAAGAAAAACTTCGCTCCGTGCACCCGGATACTAGCAAGAGACTATTAAGTGCACTCTTAACACTTTAGCAGGGATTTGCATTCGTGCTCTGTTGAACCAGAATAAGAAAAATGAAGTCCGACCTCAACTAAATGCATCTTTGTTTCCCCCAGTGATGGAAACCCAGCCCTAGACCTTGGACAGAGTACTCGGGAAATACGCCCTCCCCCCACCCCACCCCGCGCCTGTGCGCAAGTGTGTGTGAGTCCTCTTGCCCCTTGCCTTCCGATTCTCAGATTGTCCCAGAGGATAAGAAAGGGAAGGGATGGTGGCAAGAACTACATCTCAGTACATCTCCAAAAGCTTTAGAGCTGAGGAGGTTTCTGCTGAAATCACTTTTATTTATCAAAGAGTTGTCATTTCCTCCTGGTGGCCATCCACCTGCTTTAGGGCAAGGGATGGGGGTGGGAAACACCTTCGGGCTCCACTGTTAGGAAGTCATTTAACTGACAGTCCTTTGAAAACGAAATTTCCGAAAGGGAACTAGGAGCCACCAATCCCCTCGTGTTCTGTTCCTGATATTTCAACATAAACAAGCTGCATTAACTCCAAACAGAATTTGTCTTGCACACTGATGGAATGTGTCCTTTATGCTTTCTTCCCCGTAAGGCCTCAAATTCACCACTCAGAATTTAGCAGGCTTCCTTTGGTAAATTACCCAAAGTAACCCCTGAAACAGCTAGACTGCCAGGGTAATGTGGTTTTAGAAGTCTTTAAGCCATGCCTGTCTATAAAATATTCACTTGTGGACTACAGAGGGGGTATCATTTTTAATGATGAGATTCAGAACTGGAAGAAAAGGAGAAAGAGGTTAATATCCATGAATTCAAGTAATTTCATTTCAAAACACTGAACTTAGAACATTACATCTCACTGGTTTACACAGTAGTGAAGATAAAATAGAATCATCCGTATGTGAGGCATGGACAAACACAGAGTTGCCAAGAATATGAAGAATGGGAGTTTCAACTTTCAGAAAACTTTTCCTTCTTCAAGACCGTTTATGACATGGAGACAGATGCACATTTAGAAACTTGTAAAATGTATGTATAGATAGTAACATATAAATCTATGTGAGATTTTTTTAATTGAGGAGACATTGTGCTCCTACATAATTAAAGATATTAATTTCTGTCCCTTTTTTAAGGTAAATGTTTACTGCTTCTCTCACGAGAACTGGCAACTTGGAAATGCATTTTCCTCGCTCCTTATAAATGCATCCCCAAGCCTGCAATTCTTCGAGCTTTAAGGAGGTTTTCATTAAAGGAGCTAGCTGCCTCTTTGTGTGGACTGGCTGCTTAAAGCTGCAGCTCTGAAGTGGGAACCTCAGTTTTGACATTCTGTAGGCCCTTAGCAAAGAAGTTCCATTACGTGCGAAGCTCAAACAGCTTCTGGGGACTAGCAGAAGAGCAGAAAGCACAGGAATGAATGACTGAGACAAGGGAGGAAGAAGAGGAGAGGAAAAGGAAGAGAAAGAGAAGGGATTCACAGAATCCTCCTCCAAGGTAGATCCATTAAAAAGGAAGTCCCAGTAGGCAATTTTACCCAAGTTCAAACCAGCTGCCACCTTCTAAGAAAATTGCCTTCGTTTCCTGATTTCTGTTATCATAAAACTACATCAATAAGAAATAAATTAAGATCAAACGAATACCGTCTCACCTCTATTTTAATAACTGTGTCCTTTCAGCTCCATGTATGGGAGTGATTACGGTGGTTTTTCTGCCAAGTCCTGGTATAGAGAAACACAATAAATGATATTTTACATACGGTGTGAGTGTGTTTACTAGATGAACCAAGTTAATAGAGTTCAGGTTACACTGCATAGGTTGATACTGTTACTCAGGTGAAGACTTTGGGGGCCTCAGGTCAAGGTGCTGGGCACTATCAAGACCCAGGCCCGGCTCACTCTTTCGAGAGGTGTGACAATGAGGGGATAAATATCGGTCTTTGGGGTTTAGCTCGGATTCGCTGAGTCGTTTCTCTCCAGGCAGTGCAGGAGGGAGTCCGCACCAATTCCTTAGACTCGTCCAGGTCAGGGTACCGACTCAGTAGAGCACTTGCTGGGACAAAGGGCAAGGGGATGGGCTGGCGCACTTGCCAGGATCTCCTCTCAGAGCGCCTGGAGCTTGTTCTCGAGGAGGGGGCCCAGGGGACCCCGCAGTCGGCCCCGGAGGCTGCGAGGCCCGCGTGAACTGCCTGCTCAGTCTTTGTCCTAGCCAATGACCTCGGGGAGCTGTACTGGAGTGAGGTAGATATCAAGACACCTTGTCAGTTCAAAGCATTTTTAGGGTTGTTTGAAATCCTCTGCTCGTCAACGTAAGCAGCCTCTGTATTTGAACAGTTGCTTTGAACAGTGAAAAGGGAATGAGCTGAATCGAAACCTGGAGGTGTCTCCCCGAGACACCTTCAACGTGCTTTTATGAGGGTGGAGAAAGGCAGGCAGACGTGCGGACTCTGCTCCAGCGGGGTCAGCTGCAAAGAAAGGCGCCCACGATGGGGGGAGAAAGGTAAGGGAGGACCGAGAAGCCCCCATCTGGGGCTGAAACCTCAGAGAGCCCAGGTTCTCGGAGCCCCGGGGAGGGGCAGCGCCGGAAGGCAGACTGGAAGCCGAGGCTACTCAGGACCCGGCGTTCGCGCCAACCGGGCCTCCGGCGACAGCCGGGGAGGCGGGAGTGGCGCGGGGGGGCTGGGTACCCAGAGCCACTGTGAGCGCCCAGCCCAGCCCAGCCGGCCCGGCGATTGGCCCGGCTCCGGGGGTGGGGGTGAGATGCAGAGGCTGAGGCCCAGGAGTAGGGCATTGCTTTGTGTACTCCCCGGGATTTACTGGGTGTATTAATCCGGTAGAACCACCCGGCTTACCCTGTTGGGAACGTTTCGGCTCCGTCGCCTGCCAGCGAAATGAGGCGGGGGTGGGGGTGGAGTGGAGACCCGGGACGTCAGCGTGGCATGGATCTCCGAGCGGTAATCGCCAGTGAAGTCCCATTGCAGACAGGAAGTTGGGATGTACACGTGCAGCCTATTCTTGCTCCCCTACCCAACACCCCAGCGCCCGAAGCCCGAGACTGGGGAAAGGGAGGCAGAAGGAGAGGAGGGAGGGGGACTTTTAAACTGTCTCTGAGTCAGGCCGCCTCGGTTCCCTCGGAGATTGGAAACCTTTTTCTTCCCTCGAGTGTTTCACCCCACCGGCTGCAAAGGGCCTTGTCCCTTGAGAAATGAGAAATCAAATCCAGAGAAAAGCAGACACCTGCCCCGGAAGGGGGAGGGTGGCGAGCTGTTCAGCGCCCGGACGCGGCCCTTCCCGGCGGCTGGATCCTTCCATCTGTGGGAGCTCTGAGTTCTCCCAGCCGGGAGGCGGGGAAGGAGGGCCGCCGGGGGCAGGGGGTGAGAAGAGGCGCGGCGGGCCAGGCGGGACGCGGCTGGCGAGCGGCCTGTGCGCTCCCAAAGCCCCGGGAGAGCCAAGCGCCCAGCGCTGGGGACTCGGAACTGCTGCGGAGGGAGGCGGTCCTGCCCTCCGCCCATCCCCTTCACTCTCAGTCGAAAAGCCGCGGGCGCCAGCCGCCGAGTCTGCGCGCTCCGAGGCTTGGACTTTTTCATTTTTTCGTAGCCCGGCAAAGTTACGGGATTCCTAGCAGCCCCCAGGCGAGCGGCCGGAGTGGCTCCGCGCTTGCGCGGGAACCCAGCGCCACAAGGTGTGTGTCCTCGCCTCGCCGCGCGGGTGCGCGCGTGGGGGGATGCAGGTCCGTTCCGTTGGCCGCCTGTGGGTTCGCCCCTCCCCTAACGATTTCTCTCTCTTCCACACACACGCTCGTAAACAGAGGGCACGTGGAAATTCTCAGCCAAAGCGCCTTGCCCGGGCGGGTGCTCAACGTGGTGATTTATAAACAGCTCGGCCACTCCCTAGAGACCTCCGCTCCTCGTTGGTCATGATGAATTCTCTGGCCCGTTCCACTTTGCTGTCTAGATTAAGATGCTCGGAGGCCCCAAAGTGCTCCCCTTGAGCGTTGATTTGGCTTCCCTCACAAACTCACGACCACCGGCAGCGCCAGCGCTAGGGCTACCACGCGCGAGGCCGAGGGTGAGAGGTGGGGACGCAACTCACTTTCCCGGTGGTTTTTTGTTTGTTTCCCTTCCCGGCAGCAACTTCTGATTCGTTTTGCAGTATCCGTCCGGTACACTCGGGCCTGCGTGGTGGTTCCGCTGCTCCAGCATGGGTCCGCGCCCGGGTCTCTGCTACCCGGCTAGCAGGCTCCGAAACCCGCGGCAGGCACCTGCTCCCGGCGGCTACGGCACTGACGGCGCGACGCGCTCGCGCTGGGAAGAGCTGGGCAGCCAGGGCAGGGTCCCGCAGTCTCGCTCTGGAGTTCACGGCTGAAGGCTAAGCACGGAGCTTCGCCAGTGAGCGCCTGGGAGCGGAGTTAGACCAACCCACCAGCTGGCGTCCGCCGAAGTTTAGGATCAGGAAGGTTCCCCTAGTACTGCCCATTTTTCTTCACACGCTCTTCCTCCCTTTCGAAGCAGCTAACGGAAAAGTTGCATCCAAAAGCTCCAGGAGCACGAGGAAGCGCTCACGCAGTCCCCGCGGTTCCGCTTCCTGGAGCCGCCCTTGGTGCCTCCCCCGCACCCGGAGGCCGAACACCCCCTTGCCAGGCACTCCTGTAGCCTGGCACAGGGCGAAGGTCTACCGGCTCAGGGTCCTAGTTTCCTAAACCAAAAACTGTGCGCACGCCCCAGTGTTTGAATGTGTCAGAGACTTTCAGAGTTTTGTTTTCAGTCCAGACCGCTGCGCTGTCAGAGCAGGCAACTCCTCTCCTGGACAGGAGTCTCTTACAAGCCGAGGCACGGGCTGAGCCTGCCTCTCGTGGGGTACTCATCCCGAGGGGCTGGAAGACAATTGGGCCTGGAACCTAAAAGGAAGACATCCTACGCTAGCGGCGGGGTGGAGGGGAAGAAGAGGACCTTTATTGGGGCAAAAGTGTCCGCACACCCTGGAGCAAGAAGCTCATGGGCACTGAAATTCTAACTGTGGGGGAAAGGAGACTTCAACAGTGAGTCTAGTCTGACTTCTGGCTCTAGATATGAGACGTTGGCATGTGTGTGTGTGTGTGTGTGTGTCCCAAGGTGAAAAAAAATCGGACTCCCCATGGCTTGTTGGGACTCAGCCTTTCTCTTCCTCCTTCTTCACCCCCCTCTCCCGCCCTATTGGGAAGAGAAGGTGGACAGACACCCCCCTCCCCTTCGCCACCCAAGTCTTGCAAGTGTCTGTGGTCGATGGATGGCTGGGGCGCCCCCCTCCTCCACCGGGACCGCCCGGCGCGTCTGCTTGGGAGACAGATGGGGGGCGGGCCCATCCGAGGGGCGGAGGAGGCCGGGGGTGGGGGAGAAGGGGAGGTGAGAACTCTGAGATTCTGAATTGGGTGGAGAGGGGGGACCAGAGGAGGGCTAAGAGGACTCCGCGCCCGGGGGGGAGGAGGAGGGGACAGCTCTGCGCCAATCAGTGGCGCCGGCCTGGGAGGTTGCTAGCGGTATCCACGTAAATCAAAGGGCGCGGAGCCAATGGGAGGGGGCGGAGGGGGCGGGGCCCAGGCGCGTGCCGCTGCGAGCTGGCGCTGCCAAGAGAGCGGGAGAGAGCTGGAGAGAGCAGGGAGAGGGGGGGAGTGCGGAGCTAGTCAGAGAGTGAGAGAGAGCAAGGAGGGAGAGGAGGAGAAAGAGAGCGAGGGCGGGCGGGAGGCGGCGGCGGCGGCGGCAGCAGTAATAGCAGGAGCAGCAACAGAAGGCGTCGGAGCGGGCGTCGGAGCTGCCCGCTGGGGAGAGAGGAGAGAGACAGAGAGCGAGCGAGGAGAGGAGCCCGAGGCGAAAAAGTAACTGTCAAATGCGCGGCTCCTTTAACCAGAGCGCTCAGTCCGGCTCCGAGAGTCATGGCGACCGCAGCGTCTAACCACTACAGCCTGCTCACCTCCAGCGCCTCCATCGTGCACGCCGAGCCGCCGGGCGGCATGCAGCAGGGCGCGGGGGGCTACCGCGAGGCGCAGAGCCTGGTGCAGGGCGACTACGGCGCGCTGCAGAGCAACGGGCACCCGCTCAGCCACGCTCACCAGTGGATCACCGCGCTGTCCCACGGCGGCGGCGGCGGGGGCGGTGGCGGCGGCGGCGGCGGGGGCGGGGGTGGCGGCGGGGGCGGCGGCGACGGCTCCCCGTGGTCCACCAGCCCCTTGGGCCAGCCGGACATCAAGCCCTCGGTGGTGGTACAGCAGGGCGGCCGCGGCGACGAGCTGCACGGGCCGGGAGCCCTGCAGCAGCAGCAGCAGCAACAGCAGCAGCAGCAGCAGCAACAGCAGCAGCAGCAGCGGCCGCCGCATCTGGTGCACCACGCTGCCAACCACCACCCGGGGCCCGGGGCATGGCGGAGCGCGGCGGCTGCGGCGCACCTCCCGCCCTCCATGGGAGCGTCCAACGGCGGCTTGCTCTACTCGCAGCCCAGCTTCACGGTGAACGGTATGCTGGGCGCCGGCGGGCAGCCGGCCGGGCTGCACCACCACGGCCTGCGGGACGCGCACGACGAGCCGCACCACGCTGATCACCACCCACACCCGCACTCGCACCCGCACCAGCAGCCGCCGCCCCCGCCGCCCCCGCAGGGCCCTCCGGGCCACCCTGGCGCGCACCATGACCCGCACTCGGATGAGGACACGCCGACCTCGGACGACCTGGAGCAGTTCGCCAAGCAGTTCAAGCAGCGGCGGATCAAACTGGGATTTACCCAAGCGGACGTGGGGCTGGCGCTGGGCACCCTGTACGGCAACGTGTTCTCGCAGACCACCATCTGCAGGTTTGAGGCCCTGCAGCTGAGCTTCAAGAACATGTGCAAGCTGAAGCCTTTGTTGAACAAGTGGTTGGAGGAGGCGGACTCGTCCTCGGGCAGCCCCACGAGCATAGACAAGATCGCAGCGCAGGGGCGCAAGAGGAAAAAGCGGACCTCCATCGAGGTGAGCGTCAAGGGGGCTCTGGAGAGCCATTTCCTCAAATGCCCCAAGCCCTCGGCCCAGGAGATCACCTCCCTCGCGGACAGCTTACAGCTGGAGAAGGAGGTGGTGAGAGTTTGGTTTTGTAACAGGAGACAGAAAGAGAAAAGGATGACCCCTCCCGGAGGGACTCTGCCGGGCGCCGAGGATGTGTACGGGGGGAGTAGGGACACGCCACCACACCACGGGGTACAGACACCCGTCCAGTGAACTCGAGCGGGGGGGAGGGGCAGAGCGCGGGGCTCCCCTCCCCTTCGGTCCGCGACCCTTTCCCGGCCCCCTTGTTCCCTCTCTAACTTCTGATTGTTCTTTTCTTTTTAATTATTATTTCCCCGTACCTTAAAAAAAAAAAAATAAGGAAAACAACTAAGGCACTGGACTATCCTTTAAACGGTAGCAGGTGTAATGATATGTTTTGACCTTTACAGGCTAGTACCCAGTCAATGGAGTGGAGTGTCTCATAGAGAGAGTGAGAAGAGAATGTGTGTGTGCGTGTGTGTGTGTGTGTGTGAGAGAGAGAGAGAGAGAGAGAGAGAGAGTGAGAGAGAGAGAGAGAGAGAGAGATGGCTAGCACTGAGTTAAATACCTGGCAAAACTAAATAAATTACCAAAAAGACAAAAAAATCTACCAAACCGTGATAAACACAAAACACAGCTCCTGACGCTTGGAGTTGGCCCATGCTGCTGTGTTTATTTAATGTGGATCCCCATCAGGAAAGAGGGAAAAATACACACGTCCTTTGATGTAGGCAAAACTTAACCACATAAATTTGCACTGCAAGAAAATTGAAGTTTACATGAACAAATTCACAAACATGTTTTTCTTTCTCCCAGCGTTAATTTTGAAGTTGCCGGGTTTGGTTTGGTTGTTTGGTTTGGTTTGGTTTGGTTTTTATTCCTCGGAGAGAGTTGAAGCCAGCTTTTGGCCACTCTCCATCTCTAATGTTCTTGTGTTGCCCCTCTCGTTATTCTTACTGTTTGTGAACTTTGATAACCTTCAGATTCCCCCCTCCTTACATTGGTATAACGTTTATTTGCTCCTTTTACCAAAGCAAACCGATTGACTTCAGACAAAATAAATAATTCTCTGCTTTCAGGAAATGTGCATGGTCTACCCGCTTTATCCAAGGCAAGAATTCTGTTTGGAATACAAAAATGAAAGTGAAGCATTGGTTTTTGTTACCAGCCACAAAGTAAACTTCATTTTCAGGCAGTGTTTTGGGGGCAGGTTGAGGAGGGAAGAAAAAGAAAAATCGATAGTGAGTGACTGATTGCTTCATTTTATCAGGCGGGCCCATTGTGAAAGAGCTCAGAGGAAATGTGGAGGTTAAATATATTTCCAGAGTTGTCCAACAGAAGGAAAGAGGCACTTCGAAGAGAAGTAGGGAGATATATATCTTCAGACACCCCTGTACAGTTCTCTGCCTTCGGTTTTAATAACTTAATTATGAGGAATTATTTGTGCTGACAGCAGCAGTTAAACTTTGTTCCTCTAATAGCTTTTGTTTTTTAACATAAAGAAAATAATCTGGGAACTTAATGGTGTATGCATAGACTGTGATTCTTAGCACACAAATACCATTATGCATACAGAGAATATCTCCACTCTAGGCTGACTTTGTCTTCACTAGCTCATTTGTTTATCAAATCATATATAAGGTCCCACACCCTCTTCTTCTGTAATTTATTACAGAAAATACCAGTTTGACTTGGAGAGTTTTCCCACCTCTTTTACTAAAGCCAAATGAAGTAGAAAAAAATGTTATTTTCAATCCTTCCTTTTCTCCCTTTGTTAACAGTTTTAAGTGCGTTTTTTGACCTTATCTTGATGGAAAACGATTAACTCTCATAACAAAAGACTCTACCGGGAAGTGAAGGTGGGAAAAAAAACCTTGTAACTTTATTGAAAATAAATACCATTAAACTGTGATCAGTTAAAATATTAAATAATAATCAGCACAAAAGGGCGCTAAAAGGGAAAACACTTTTTATTCATCTTAAAAGTTTGGGGCTTTTTTTTCTGGTTAGTTATTAGACAAATTTTTATTTTAAGAAATTAAATTCTCACTACCAGAAAATTATTGTTGGGCATCAGATTAGCATTGCAATCAGTAGTTAATGTTTTAGGAACTATGCTTTATATTGTCTTTTCAAACACCTGTGATTGCTTCATTTTCAATGTTTTTGCAAGATAAATGATGGCTTATAATGGGCATATTTATTTGCCCGTATTTCATTTCCCCCAATGACTGTCACAAGGAGATGGGCATGGAGCTGCTTCGGGGGGTGCATCATGCCGCCTGTTCCTAAGGTGTGGGAACTGGCCTTTAGTGAAGCAATCCAGAGCAGGGCATAGAGCCAATGGTAAAGCGAGGAAATGAATTTTCACATTCTTATTACCAAGTGGATAAGGTCAGAAGCTGGAGTTCAGGGGACGTGTCTATAGCTCCTCTAACTCTCATAGGTTTACTAAGATGAAAGTTACCACTGAACCTTACCACTATGTATATATGTTTAATATCTGTCTTTTGAAATGCAGAAATAGTTTAAACGTTTCTTTGTCTATTTTCTTTTTTTTTAATGCTACCCAGGGAAATATTTTCATATCATTTTTAAGTGGCCTGCCTCAATGTATATTTATTTCTTTTAAAGCAAAAAGGTTCTGGAAACTGTTTTTCTGTAGCTTTAAATGAGTAGGTGAGCAAAATCTATATGGGATGTAATTTTTTTTGTTCAGTCTCTTTAAAAATACTTTGTTTTGGTACATTTGGTTGTGCTTGTGGGGAAAATAAAAACGCAGAGATCCTTATATATTTATGTTAAAGTAATATTTTATTATCTACATAAAACAGAAATGCACAATACCTTCATAGTTTGTTCTAATTATTGAAATATCTTTATTTTATTTTAAAAATAGTGCCAAGTTTTAAGGGGGGAAAACCCTAGACCTTATACTGACTGAGTTGAGTTGTGTGTAAAACACTTCCCTTCCTTTATACTTCGTAAAGTTTTGGAATAAATTTTTTACATATACTGCCAGGTTTCATGTTTATAAATTTCAGGAACTTTTTTTTTCTTTTTAAGAGAGAATACTCTTCTGATTCACTTTTCTTTGCAAAAACTATCAGTCCCAAACCTTGCAGTCACTAAGCCTGTAGTATTCCATTGAAATGGTCATTGGGTTTGAACTTCAGTTTGTTTGCCATTTCATGGTCTGACAAAGAGGTGTTTGTCCCCTGAAATATCTGCAGTGCCCCTGCATCATCTTTCCAGGTTAGCTTTACCTTATCTGATTGTGCTTTTCTGGAGAGCATCCATGGAACTAGGTGGACTTTGATCTTCACCCACATGTCCTCACATAATTTGGGACCTACAGAAGAGCAAGGCTTAGTAAAGAGGATTATTCTTTTTCATAGTTAACAAATATCTTTCAACAAAGAATGATTCTGACAATATGCACTATGTGTGTTTACAAAGTGATTAGAGGTAGGTCCTCTATATTGTTCCTGTTAGGCTTACAGAAAAAGATGGAATTTGCAATGGTTTATACCATAGTGTCTATTTCTCATCAGGCAAGCAAACAGGATCTGAAACAAGCATGAAAAAAAGAAAATAACATAGGGGAAAGACTCAAGACCAGGATGCTAATAACAAATTGTTTCAGATAGTCTTAGATGGAACATCACAAGGTTTAAGGTTAGGGAGAAATCCAAGCAGTGTTGCATTAGTTTACAAGTTTGCTGATCTATTTAAAGTCCTGCTTGGAACAGTGGTTTAAGTATATATATGCCCATTCTGAAAGGTAGTTTCTGGGCTTATTACATCTGATCATCTTTTCTAACTCCTAGTCAATATTACACAGGTCCCAAACAGATTCAGCCAAATGATCTTATCAATAGTCTGAACAAGAAGTGACAGAAAGAAGAAGTGTTTTGTGACTGCAGTCATGCTGATGGGTAAAATGTTTAAGCTGGCTATAGATTTGAGTCCTGCGTCAATATCCCCCTCCGTTGTAAGCAGAAAACAAGCAGCATATGCCCTCTGCAGGGCATTTGAGTGGACCTTGAGAAGGCGTTTTTTGTTCTTAGCCACAGGGGCTACTGACTGGAAACCATCACGTGTTAAACGGACACGCCACGGTTTTGACCCATGCTTGCCGTTCAGACTCTAGAGCTACTTGGGCAGTTTTGATGCCCGTTTGGGGAGTGTATGGCATGCCAAGGTGAAAAACTCCATGGCTGCCAGTGGGAGAAATTTGTGGGGCAGTCATCCCTAAAATGTTGACTAGCCACGACGACAAACCCTTTCGTTTCCCTAAAGACAATAATGCAGAACACGGCCATCCTGAAAGAGCTCCTGTGTTTCCTCAAGATAGGTCACTTTTAAATTTTATGGGGGAAGAAATGATCGTGTGGGAGAGTTATGCGAAGGTCAGATGGAGGGAGTGACCATAAATAATATTACGCTTGGCACTTCTAAACATTCTCAGTTCCCATGAAGTTACCTCCCTTATATTTCAGATTCAGCAACAAAAGCACTCTTCTCCTTCCCCTCCCGCTTCTGCCAGTGGGAACCACACACTGGTTGGCAGAATTTTCTGGTGAAATAAAGGCATTAATCTTTCTATCTTCTTATGTCTTCAAAAGCAACTAATAAAGAGATGCAACAGCAACAATGGGGAAAAAATGTCATGTGAGCACATTGGTACCTGCCCTTGTGTGTCTATATGCTGCATTCATTTGCCTTTCATTTGCCTTACTGTGGAAGCAGCTTGCATAGTGCTGGGTTGCAGGGTGAGAGAAATGATCTTTTTATCACTGGTCTGTGTGATTTGTCTTTGTTGATTTTTCAATCAGTTTATAGAACTCTGTTCTAGATTCTATTGAATTCCTAGACAAGTTAAAGAATGAGGTAAAGAACGGAGCTTGTACAGAAAAAGGAAGAAGGATGGTGAAGTGAGGGTCAAAGGTAAAAGTGTTTCTTCGGGTCTGCTTGTGTATTTCAGTGTGGCAAAAGGGACAGTGTTTATTTAAAATGAAAGAAAAAGATGCATCTTTGAAGTTACTATGAATGAATCTTGACAATGTGACTAAATGGGATGTACAGCTAAATTTATACAAATGTTTTCCCTGTTCAGGAAAGTTTACTTTTTCAGTGGTGCATAGTCTCTTAACAGGGGGCAGATGGTGTTAGGAGAGAACCAGGGCTCCTGGTACATATTGCCCCTACTTGATTCAGGATGGGAAATAATGCAAAAGTGGCAGGGGCTTGCCACTCAGCTAGCAAATCATGGAATAAACTTGCTCACCTTTGTAGAACTTGGGCCAGAGTTATTTCAATGACCCTTATGTAGATGTGGGTACAGAAGGGCCAGAAAATGGCTTTTTAGTTTTCTTTAAGGCTTTGCTTGGTTGTGGAGATAAAGAAGAATCAGAATATTTTCACATTGTTCTTGTGTTTGGTGGGAAGCTAGGAAATTTGTTTCCTCCTTTTTTTTTTAAGAAAAAAGTTAATTAACTTTATCATGTAGTACTTTCCCTTTACCATACCAACAACTCTGCTTGGCTTAGCTATTAGAGGTTTTAGACACAATATCATATCCCATCAAAACAACCCTGGCCTCTCTTATTGTTCCTAGAATTCTGGTTGTTGATAACATTAAGATGTATTTCTTTTTTTTTTAATGTCTGAAATGTTATTTAATACACCAGTAAAAGTGCATCTATATCTTAAAGTTCATTTCTTCCACGTCTTTCTGAGTTTTTATAGCTCTTTGTCTGGGATTTGGAGGCGGGGGGTCGGGGGGACTTCCTTACGCGGATCGCAGATGAAGAGCCTGGGCTCTGGAGTGGCCTGTGGCTGGCGGCAAACAGCTCTCTGCTCTCAGAATGGGGAGCTGTCATCTAGAAAAAAGAAGAAAATAAATGCCCCACAAAGACTCACTTGTCACTGATTTTAGAAAGACAGGGGAGCACTTGGACCCCATCTGAGCAATATGGAGGGGATTTTAATTGTTATAAATTGTATACGATTAACTCTCGGTGTGCAGAACGACGGCGATAGGAAACCTCGCTGTGGAGTAAATTTGAATCTGCATCCATTTTGATTCGGAGCATATATTTTTCCTCCCACCAGTGTTTCCTCTGGGTTTGTTGTTTAAAAAGAAGGAAAGAAGAAAGCCACACACAACTAAATATGGCCAAAGTTTGGCAGCAGAGTGGGAAAAAGAAAAAGTTTCTTGCGGGTTTGTAACACAAATTAGCCATTGTAAATCACTGGGCTTTACGGTTCCGGCAAAAAAATCCTTGTGGAAAGTGTTGGGAGTTCTTTCCCTCCTCCTATTAAGAAATCTCATCCCGTCCGAGGATTTTTATGTTCCACAGCACAGGATTCTGAAGAGAATGATTTGACATTAACAACTTTGGGTCGTTTGTTTGCTACCCTAACAATATTCCTTCCAAGCTGTGACAGCGCCTGGGCCAGGCAGGCTAGTGTGCTGCGCGCGGGCGTCGGCCCGGCACACAGCGCACGGGAGACGCCCCAGCCCCGCTGCGCGCCCCCCACCTCGGGGAGCCCGGCCGCCGAGAGGAAGGCCCAGGCACCTCGGCCAGCCGGCACGGTGCGGGGGCGGGGCGGGGGGATGGACCGAAGGAAGACGAGCCCGGCTCTTCCCTGACTCCAGCCCCGGCCCTCGCTCCGGGACGCTGAACTGCCCCTGAGTGTGGGCCAGAGATGGAGATTCTCTGCGGCTCCCGCTGCTCGGGCGCCCCGACCCCTAGGGGGAGGGTGGACAGCCCGGACCTGCTGGGCCGTTCCAGCACTCTCCCTTTCCAGGCAGACCCTGGGAGGCGGAAGGGGGTCGGCGATTGGTGGGTTCGCCCACCCCAGGCTGAGGGTAGAGCTGGTGGTCAGAAGAAGGAGGGCAGATGCCCTGGGTGCGGCCACCGCCCCCGGGGAAGTTGTTCCTAGTCGCGGTGAGTTGGCGGTGCCTCTCTAGGGGCGCGCGTGGCCGGGGCAGAGACGCAATGGGGCACAGAGGCAACTAAGTGTCGAGGGTCCAGGGGCGAGTGACTCTCCTAGCTTTCTGCCTGCGCGGCTTTTCCGCTTGACTCTGCAAAGTTGGGCCCAGGACATGGCTTTGTGCTTGAGAGAGGCAATTGTGGGAGAAGGAGCCATAAGAGAAGAGGGCAGAGGAGGCGACTGCAGGAAAACTGGGGAGGAAAAAAGCTGCCTGCGAAGTAGATAATTTGGCCTTGTCCTGTTTGTCTATTTTGGGGGGAGAGGGGGTGGGGAGATGGGGAGGGTCAAGGAATGGAGCAAGGGAGCCGAGAGCTGGTGAGCGAAGTTCTGAGCGTGTTCGCTTCAGCCCACACCCATCAGACTTGTGGCTGCCCTCGACCTCAGCTGCCTGACTCCAGTGGAGCGGAACCGAGTCTCCCAGCGCTGAAACTGGGAGGAAAACGAACCTCTAAACCCTCGGACACCGATCTCTCCCTGCTGGGCCTAAAGTCGCTCTTACGTCTACACAGGAGGAAACCTGGGAGCCCCTCTGGGCACCCCACCGTCCCAAGTCAGAGCTGAGGACAACGAGCAGGGAGGGGCCGCGCCGCACCACCCGAGGCCTGGGGTCCTCCTCTGGGGTCTGGGTACCCGAACCCCAGGCGGATGCCCGCCTTGGCCCCCCCAAGGCCCCTGGGAAGGGTCGCTTGGTGGGAGGAAATCACTCAATTCTTAAAACCCTTGTCGACGGGCGCTGGGAGTTCTAGCAAGGCCTTTCGCCTCCGGAGGAGGGCACGCCCAGCGGGGCACTGGGGCTCTTAGGGCCTGGGGTGCGCGGCGGGGCCACTGAGGTGGGAAGCTGGCCGAGGAGGGGTGGGAAGGCGGCCAGGGCAGAAGCAGGGATTCCGGCGCGGCGCAGGTCTGGGCTGGCGCCCGGCCCGGCCTCCGCCCCGCGCGCCGGGCCTCCTGCTCTCTCCCGCCGCGCCCGCCCGCGGCCACTCACCGGGCCCCGGAGCCAGCCCGGGCGGGGACGCACGCAAACAAGGATGCTTCTATTTACTCGCCTCTGCCTGTGGATTTCTAAGACATTCAGCAGGCACAATCATTAAACTAATTTGTATTTGATTGTTTGGGCGGACGGAGGGTAGTTTTATTGCGCTAAGCATTCAAGCAGGCACGCATCGCTGATTACCAGTATACATTAAATAAAGTTGTTTGTACACATTGTCTTACCACATATAGGCAGAGGCTTATTATTCTAATTACTCTAATTAGTGCATTGAAATGTTTTCTACTTGATTTGAGGAGACAGTGATTAGTTCTATTACTTCTTTTAACTCGTATTTTATGGAAAACTGTTGGTGCATGTTCAAATTACTTTATTTGCCCCTGGAATATAACGCTGACCCAAACGCAGTGAACTGCACGGCCCTTGCGGGGCCCCAACTTTGATGTGGGCCTCGGCTTGGAAGAGGCGTCTGTTATTTATTATTTCCCTCCCACCCGCGCGGCCGCGTCTCCCAGAGCTGGGCCCGCCGCCCCCGCCCCATCCTGCGTCCCGGATGCGCGCCCCGCACTGGCCGACGGACCCGCGTCCCTGGCCCGCTGCCCCGCTAGTTCCCCGGTTGCGATTACTTTTAAGAGACGCCCTTAAGCATATTTCCCGTGAATCTGTTTCTTGAGCTTTAATGTTACTATTAATTGATAAGATCAGCTCATCAAACATACTATTTCGGTAGGGAATTGTAATTAAAACCTTAATCCTGTTTGAGACTTTTTTTCCTTTAAATTCCTTTTTTCTTATGGAAGGGGTGCAAAGTTCACTATAAAAAGTATTATAACAGGGAGATTAATTCGTTATCTAAATAACAATCTTTGCTATTGATCCAACGTACTTTCGCCACCTTTTGTTGGTCGGGGAGGCCCTTAGAAAGGAGAATATGACAAAGCAGAAGATTTGGAGCGAGCCCCGCACACTGCGATCCACTTGGCAAAGCCAGGGGGTCTGCGGCCCTCCCCGCTTAACCACAATCCGGGGAAGCTCCCGAGGTGGGTCTTGGGCGGCTTCGGCGAAGCCACGGGGAAGCGCCGGGTCAGAGCCGCAGGCCTGGGAGCGGGGCCTCCTCGGTGATCCTCTCCCCTGGCAGAAGGAGATGTGCTCAGTTTCTAGGTAAATATTCCACCGGTTCTGCTTTTACTGTTAATATTTAAACTCGGATTATCCCATCTCTAAATGCGCGTTCCTAACCTTTGCCTGTGGCGGGGATGTAATAAACCCTGGCGGGGCCGGGGCGCTCAGTCTAGCCCGGTCTCTGCCGCCGCCTCCCGCCTCCCGCCCCCACCCACGCCCCGTCGCCCCCCCCCCCCCGCCCCCCGGTCCCCGCCCTCCGCCCCCCGCCGCCCTCAGCGAAAGCCGCGCGGGAATGAAATCAGCGCCTCCCGGCAGCAGACGGCTGAGCATCCTGGGCGCTCGCAGGCTTGGGGAGGCCGCCCTTTATCCCGGCCGAGGAGTCCTCCCGGGCTGCAGATGGACTGGGGCAACCCCGCGGCGTCCCGGAGGAGAAAGCGCTCGGCTTCCCGGATGCGGCAGCCCCCAAATGGCGGGTGGGAGGCGGGGAGGTTGGGCGGGGTAGCTGGTGTCATGGTGGGGATCGGAGCCTCTCCAAATCTCTCTCCCCTCCTCGCTCGCCCTCTTTAAAAGAGGTCGTGGCCCCGGTTTGAGAAGAAACCCAAGAATTTCTGAAGCGAAGAGGAGCGTCTGTGCTCCTTGGTCAGCTCAGTGGTCCGAGAGTTTCTTCTTTTCTAAGAGCTTTCCCCCCACTCACACCCTCCTTCTTTCCTTCTAACAAAGTCCTCTTCCCGCACTCACAGACTTGTTATGTAACAGTCTCCCAGGCGGGTTTAACGAGAATAAAGGACACCCCAGCCCCACCCCTCTTTCCTTCCCCTTCCCTCCTTCCTCCCCCCTCTCTTCCCCCGGTGCATCTGTTCTCCAGGACTTTCTGTCCTCGCACCCAAGACGGCCGCAGGCCTTAGCCGAGTAGAACTTTGGCGCCCCACAGTGGCATCGGCTCAGAATTACTCTGGGTTTTACAGCCTCCTAATCTGTTCAAATGTTTTGTTGAAGATCCTAGTTCTCCTTCCCTATCCTCCTCCTCTGCCTCCTCACTCTGCGTTCTTTCCCTCAACTACTAACCAAACGCTTGTGAAGGTGACTCTATGCATCTGACTCATACAAAGGTTTCTAAACATCCAGTTCTAGAAACTAAGTAGTTTCTAAACCATTCGGTTCCTAAAACTGCGTCTGCGAAGACCATACATGCAACACCAGAAAAGTTCCCAAAGTTAAGAGGAAAGCGCGCTCCCCCAGTCCTTGGTTCCTGCACGTTTGGACTGTGGTGGGCAAGTCTTCAGTTTCTCAGAGAAGCCCCTGCTTTTCAGGGCCATCAAGACCAGAATACCAGGCTAGAAGCAATGGTTAATATCAGGAAAAAGGGTGTCCAGTAAATGCTATTTTAACTCAACCTAGGTTTCACCTGTGATTTTTTCCTATCTAGTAGGTTTGTTCAGTTTTAGGGTTCAAAAGAGAGTTTCCATCGGTAACTTGAATAGAGAACCATCCATGAAAGAACTTTCCAAAATAGGGAAAACATCTCCCCCACTCCCTCAACACCTACCAGGGGTGTCAATTCAGCACGCAGAGCGGAGCTTTGCTTTCTTCAGAGCCCAGTGAATTAGTCCCTCTTTCACTCTATGGGCCATTTTCACCATGGATGGCGATTTCCCCCTCTCCCTTCTCCCAAGTAACATGACAAGGAGAGAGAAGAGGAGAACAAGGGCCTGGAGGTACTGATGGACTTGGAACTGGGCCTGCAGTCAGAACACCTGCACTTGTGCACCAGCTCTGCACTTCTCTGTGAGCAACCTGAGGGAGTCAGTTGATCTCTGAATCTCAGTTTCTTGCTCTGCAGAATGTGGTTAATACCACTTCTTTCTTTCCAACAGGATCTAAGTAAGGCTCAAATGAAATGATGTCCAGGAATGCATATAAAATGTGAGTCTAATGGAAAGGGCTCTTGTTGCCAACTCCAGCAGGGCTTCTGCTGTGACTGTCCAGCAAGAAAGGTTTTTAACTTAAAAACAATGATGCAGTCTTATGTCTACCAGAGTGGGGAAAGAGAAATTCAGGGACGACCATCTCAATTGCATTATCCAGGAAAGGCATCACCAATTCTGATTAGCTTTGAAACCGGGCTGCCGCTGCATGAGATTTTTTGTATTTAGGATGTTCAGGCCCTGGCTTGTAGCTAAAACCGTCATGAGGGCCTCCAGCGCCACATCCCAGGACTCCTGCAAACCACTCCATGTCTTTGACATCTTACAACCTCTTGACGTGTATTGCATCCTTCTCCGGGAGTCATTTATAGCTGCCCACCTTAGCCAGGAAGGGAATACTGGGATCATACACTTAAAAACCAATCATACACACACGTAAAGTAGCAGCAGCAACAAGAGCACTAACCACCAGCAGCTCATCGTGAATAGATACAGGCCTCCCACCTGTGGAAAGCTCCAGCGCTCCAGGGCCACGTCCAGCCACTGGGCTTGCAAATAAAGACAGTTTGGATCCAACAGGCGCTCTGCGACACTCTGGAGTCTCCCGGAGAGGCGCTGTGGCGGAAGTCGGTCCCCCACTCCGGGGTACCCTTCGCCGCTCAGGGGCTCCATCCCACTCAGAGAGTCCTTCCACCACCCTAAGGTCCCTCCACCACCCTAAGGAGTGGCCCGGCCAGTGCCTCCTTTCGCTGGCCCCGGGAGGCCCCCCTTGGGGCGCACAGCCGGGAGGGGCCGCGCCGGAGCTGGGGTCCCACGTGCGGGTCGGGTGCGGGCGAGGCGGAGTCTGCGCTCGAGTCCCACGGGAGCCCCGAAGGCGCGGGCAGGTCCGGGGCGCCCAATGTGCAGGCGGAGCGAGGCTCGCCCAGGGCCGCTCAGAGCTGCACTCCCTCTTCCTGTTGGTAACGTGGGGCGGCCGGGGCTGGGCCAGGGCCAAGTTTTACAAACACTGTCTCCCCAGGAGTTCAAGTGGGGAGGCAAGACGCGATCGGTCGGGGCCCGGAGCCGCCACGCCGAGCGGAGTATCGGGGGCCCCAGCATCCCGCATCCCCGGGACCCGGAGAAGCCGCCCCGCGCAGACGAGGAGGTGGCCCGGCCTGGAAATGACCTGAGGTCCCGCGATCCGCTCCCCGGCGGCCCCAGCCGCGATCCAACGGCTCTCGCCTAGATGGTTTCCTTCTGAACGCCTGGAGGCCCCTGAAGCTTCCCTGGTCCCGCCGCGCCACGATGGGGGCAGAGGGGCTGCGGAGGCTGCCGAAGGCCCCGAGGGCAGCGCGCCTTTTGCGCGCGGAAGGGAAGCGAGAGGGCACCCGGACGGCCTCTGGGCGGGAGCCAAGGACTGCTAGATGCACTGT
The DNA here is from genome assembly GCF_008692025.1 of Phocoena sinus. NCBI lineage: Eukaryota > Metazoa > Chordata > Mammalia > Artiodactyla > Phocoenidae > Phocoena > Phocoena sinus. Next base: position 59,264,977 of record NC_045774.1, on the reverse strand, counting down.
CACCTGTTTGCAGGAAAAGCCAAAACACTAGCCCCAGGACCGCAGGACTTCTACCAAGTGCATGGAGTCCTGAACCAAGATGTGTGGGCATTGCTTCCCGCAACAAGGCGTTGCTAATGCCTGGACGTGAACCCACACGCGTTTCCCAAAGGACACACCCAAGTTCCATTGATTAGGATCCTTAGTTGGAATAATCAAATTTAGAAGGGAAAGGTAATTTAGCAGTCTTTTTGTTAAAAAGAGAGAGAGAGTGCTTTGGCAGAAAAAAGATACTGGAGTGGGCCCTCTAGGTAGGAGGTGACTGGCCCGAGGGGAGGCGGGGAAGCAGGAAAAGCAGGTGATCTGGTTTGGTTCTTGGGCCAGAGCACTGGAGCCGGCACCTGGCTTGAGAAGGCTGCTAAGGGAGCCTCCTATGGAGTTAATTAGTAGAGGGTGTTGAAGAAGTTTTAATTAGATTCGAAAGGCAATTAAGAGCCATTGTAGAGGAGTGATCCGATGAATATCAGGCTTCAGGAAGGCAGTCGGTGCAGTGCATTGGGTAGGTCTGGGAGGACAGAAGGCAAGAAGGTTAGCTGGGGACCTGCAGGAGAGCCCGGACTCCACAGTGGTCGGAGAAGTCTGAAAGAGACAGCAGCTGATGGAAAGGAGGAAGAGAATGGTGAGGCCATGATTACACCTCGGGGGAATCAGTTGGCCCAGGATAGAGAATGGGAAGCAAGGAGAACTCCCTCTCTCTCTCTTTCTCTCTTTCTCTCTCTCTCTCTCTCTCTCTCTCTCTCTCTCTCTCTCTCTCACACACACACACACACACACACACACACACGAGTCTCATGAAGCCATCAGGATAGCAGCTTTCTCAGCAATATTTGTCTGTTTATTGAACCTACCTCTAACCAGACCTTAGTAAAATCAACTTAATTTCAATTCAAGAAATTTTTATTAAGCACCTACCTACCATATGCGAGGCTCTTTCTTAGATGGTGTTTCTGTAACTGAGCTGGAGAGAACAGGAAGGAAGAGAAAATGAACATAAATCAGAGGCCACACATTTTTCATACATAGTAGGCGGGATCCACGGGCTGTGAAACCTTTACAGGACCACAGCCAGGCTTCCTGTAACTTCCCAGAAGGAGGCCTGCTTGAGCCATATCACTTCTTTTTTTCATGTATCTTCTACCATATATTTTCATCCAAATCTTTATTTGCTTCCAAGGAAGTTAAAGAAAGGAGTCTATTTTAAAGAAATTTAGACATCCGTTAAATTTCCTTCCTTAACATGTCAAGTCATCTAAAACTGGGAGGGGTTAGATTTGGGGATATTTGTTTACATTTAATACTACTTCCCAGTTAAAGTGCAGAAACCCCTTTCTAAGATTTCCTAGCCTTCAAAGGATAGGAATGGTATACTGGATTACTTTTTGTTAGGAGGAAAGGCAGGCAATTTGAATAGAGGCCAATGGAATACAAATATGTCAATATTCTCTTGAATATGGTATAAAGCACAAACTGTTCCACCTCATATCTTTTCCTCTTTTGTGTGCCACTGATAGTCAACCTTACAGTGGTTCTTTTTTTTTTTTTTTTTTTTGGCCCTGACCAGGGATTGAACCTGGGGCCACGACCACTGGACCACCAGGGAATTCCCTGGTGGTTCTATTTGCTATTTCCCATTTAAAACCAAGCTAAGGAGAGGATCTTGATTTTTTTTTTTTTCTTAGAAGCTTCCTAAATAGTATTTAGAAAAGAACTTTTCACCTGAAAAATTTGTTAGAAATTAATATTTGGGGGCTCTTGGGAGAAAAATGAGAAACTATTTTCTGCAATATTTGTCAGAATAAGATGTAGTCCTAATATGTTAAGAGAAAGTTTTCTGGAGTACTTTCACAAGCACTTTTTTTAGATGTAGACATACTACTCCAAGCCCACCCCACCCCCTGTAATGTTTTACAAATATGCCATATAAAAAAACCTCTCAGGTGCAAATAAGTGGCTGGGACAGGCTTTTGGCTCTGAGTTGGAAGATGTATGTGTCCAGTGGAACCTCTCTTCTTATCATTACCATAATTAATTTGATAACTCTAATGTATACCATTCTCTTTATAATTTTGCAGTATTTCATACAGAAAGATCAAAAGAAAAATATAACAAATACCTGCACACCTACCACACCATTTAAGAAATAAAACATTGCCAATGTTATTCACCCCTCAGTTATGGCTCTGTGATGGCCTTCTCCTCTCTTCCCTACCAGAGGTGACTGCTATCCTGAATACAGTTTTGCCATCCATGAATTTTAAAATATTTTTCTACATATTTTTTATACATGCATTTCTATTTTTTTTGTTTTAAAACTTCATATAAATGATATAAAACTTTTGAATAAACCACACTTCATAGAAACAATATTAAATATCTCAGATGCAAAAGGCATCTTGGGTACACTGCTATACTTTTCAGACTTACATAATGCAACATATTGGTTCAAAGGCCTGTATGGCTCTTCCAAACCAGTTATGTTTTCAAAAATTGAAGCTCTGCAGAGCAGAGTAAAAGGCAGAATTAGTAATTACAATGTGTTTTTGCCTTTTTCAATAGGAGCAAAATCTCTATATTTTACAAATTATCAGCTTTGTTGTGTATATAAGCCAAAGAAAATAGACTGGAATGTATGTGTACTTATTAATAACTGTATGTACTAATACTTGGCCCTTCAGAAATATGTACTTTCAAATAGAAAACATTATTTTTCATTTGGAGTACTTTTATAAGTATTACATGGTTCAGGAAGGATTCTACTATATATATCAAGACAATTTGGAAATTAAAAGTGTACTAGTTTCTTTCTCCATTATAAATAAAAACAAGAGGGAGGTAGATTGTTTCCAAAGCTCGTCACACAGTAGCCCCCATCCGACACCCTTTCTGCAATGTGATTTTGCCATTCCTCCCATCAGGTGGTAGAGTTATTCCCCCACCACCATTCCTACCTAAGCTGGGTTGGTCCTTGCTGTTACCAAGAAAATGCGGCCATAGACATGACTCTACATGGCTTACAAGGTAAGTTTTAAAAGACCTTGTCACTTCTATTTTTGCACTCTTGGAACCTCTGAGGGGAGAGGATAGATGAGATGCCTCAGCCAACAACCTGGCTGAACCCAAGCCCAGCCAGCTAGCCGAATGCAGCCACAACGGCGCTCACACAAGATCAGAACTGCCCAGACCATCCACAGAATCAAGAGGAAAAATAAGTCATCATTGTTTTAAGCCAGACATTGTGAGGTGGTTACAACACAGGAATAACTAACTGAAACAAGGTAATATGAGAATGGGCTTGTGTTATAGCTCAGGAACATTTGCGCGGTAAGGTGAAGTCGTAGGAAAATGTCCACAGAGGGAAGTCTTACCAGTTCTGCATCATAGTAAAACCAAATATTTTTTAAGTTCTTGGGGTGCCATTCCTGCCCAACTCACAGTCCTCCAAGGTATGTCTAATATGAACAGAGACTTTACACTAGATGAAATTTTTCACACAACCAGTCCAAATGACACAACCAGTCCAAGTGACTCCCTAAGCGTGTGGGGAGCCCTGAACTCCTCTGATATCAGTATTATTTATATTTGCCATGAGGAGTTTATAATCCAAGTACACATACCAATTTCCAGAACAACAGAAACAGATAGGTATTATGTGTCAGCTGACTCAATTAGAATCCTTAGTTGGAGGAGAATTCAAAGCTAGGAAGAGTAGGGTAAGAAAATGATTTAGCAGTGTTTAATAAAATGAGAAGACAGGGGGCTTCCCTGGTGGTGCAGTGGTAGAGAGTCCGCCTGCCGATGCAGGGGACACGGGTTCGTGCCCCGGTCCGGGAAGATCCCACATGCCGCGGAGCGGCTGGGCCCGTGAGCCATGGCCGCTGAGCCTGCGCGTCCGGAGCCTGTGCTCCGGAACGGGAGAGGCCACAACATTGAGAGGCCCGCGTACCGCAAAAAAAAAAAAAAAAAAAAAAAATGAGAAGACGGGATCTGGCAGGAAGTGAGATGGTACTCTACAGAGGGGATGAATGGAAAAGACAAAGAGAACTTGCCGTTTATAGGAAATGGCTGGGAGGAGGGGTTGCTTATTTCTTCAAAATAGTAGGATCTGACTATTAGGGTGCTCCCATTTGCAGCTACTGAAATTCAATCAAACAGGCTTCTAAACCCTCAAAATCAAACAAAACCCAAAAGTAAACAAAAATGGGAATTTATTGGATCAGACAACATAACCCTTCTGAAATGACTCAATCCCAGGGGACAAAAAGCATCAGCAGGACTCAGTCTGGCTCACTTCATCTCCTGGCAGCTGAATGCATTCTGGTGACTGGAACTGCAGGCTTGAAGGTGTAAGTCTGTATTCTGTACAGTGAGGAGCCCTAGCTCGAAGAGTTCCACCTGAGGCCCAGAACTACTCTTATTGCCCATCTTTTTAAACAGTAAATGTGTGTGTGTGTGTGTACAGGTGTGTGTAAGGAGGGTTGCAATGCTCTGGTCAGTCCTGAGTTCACATGCCAACTTCTAAAACCAAGGAATCAGCTGCATCCAAACCATATGTCCTGAGAGTCTGAGAGTTGAGTGTTCCTAAAGAAAATCAGGGTGGTGGTTCAGGAAGCGGTAATATGTGGCTTGAATAGACAAAATAAATGGAATAAAATAAAGTGTCTACTATAATCAATGTACTTTTAATACAGTAATACTTGTATTTTAATCATCTGTTGGCTATGACTTAAAGTAAGGATACTTGGAGAGCTCTTTCTCTCTTCTATCTTGACTTAGCAACTTAAAGAAATAGGTTGTATCAATATTTGAGTTACAAAAGAGAAGGTTATTTGTCTCTAACCCTACTGTTTCCTTATTTCTTACTATAGAGGTAATAGACCTTTCTAGGAAACTACGCTTAGAAGATTAAAAGATTTCATCTAAAAATGTACTTATTTGAAATTCCACAACATTCTTAACGAAAAAATATTATCTGCATAATTACATTAAATGGCTTCTGGAATACATTACCACTAATGATGCTAATAGAGTTAGTCCAGATGCAAACTATAAAAACATCCATTATCTTTTGTCCTTGAAGGAACTTCAAAAATTGCTTTTTTTCTTGTAGGAAGCTTACAAATGTTATACTCTAGTATCTTGTATGTTGTTTTGTAAACTGTTCTACAGAGCCCCGATAACTCACAGAAGTTTCTGAAATGATTCTGAAAATATATCCCATAATTTTGCACTTTTTTCTGTGGCCCAATTTCATATGTAATTGATTTAATGTCTGTAGTCACCAACATATTTAAATAAGATTTTTATTTTCCTTCCTAGCTTGTATTCAGCCTACAGATATTAGCACTATATACAACAGAAACATTTTCTACTATTTTGTAAGAAAAAAATTGTTACCATTCTTGGTAATATGCAAAGTTGAAAATGGGTTTCATTGTGCATCAGGGTTATGTTAACTTATAGAATTTACAAAAAATGTCTGTAGTGATAAAGTAACTTGAATATTCTGGGTCTCATGTTCATAAAAAAGCAAATGTCCAACAAAAATGATGTTTATTAAAAAGTAAAGTAGGTGTTTGTAAGGTAGGCAAGAGCATGGCGATAGAAGAGTATATGTAATGTAAACTTCTGCTAGCCTTGAGTGATTGTATGACATCATTATTACCTACACAATATTCTGAATCTAGTTAATAAAATGTTTTTATTTTCTTGTATATAATATGTAGGTCATAAGCTTTTTTGGATTAGGCAGTGTTCTCCAGAGAAAGGATATATATGTATGTATGTATATACATACGTAAAGGAATCGGCTCATGGGATTATGGAGGCTGGGAAGTCCAAAATCTGTAGGGTGGGCTGACAGGCTGGAGACCCAGGAGGACCAGTGTTCCAGTTGAAGCCCAAAGGTAGTCTGCAGTAGGAAGAGGAAGAGCCAGTGCTGCAAAAGAAACCTGAAGGCAGTATGCTGGAGAAATTCTCTCTTGCTTGGGAGAAGCCAAGCTTTTTGTTCAGTTCAGACATTCGACTGATTGGGTAAGGCCCACCTACCTTAGGGAGGGCATTATGATTTACTCGAAGTCCATCAATTTAAATGTTACTCTCACCCAAACACAAAGAATACACCCGGAATAATATTTGACCCAAAAGCTGGGCACTCCATAGTGTCAAGTTGACATGTACAATTAACCATTCCAAATGCACTCCTTGTCAATATCCATACATATCTCCTAAAACCATACTTATCTCCAAATAAAGACAATAAGAAGGTCACAATTCCACCTAACATGATACAATTATTCTGCATACAACCAAAAGTGCACTAACCCTTTCCTGAGGAGAGGATGCAAAGTCCTTAGATGACATTTACTCTTCTTGATATCCTTAACTTAAATACTACAATGGAAAGTTAACAATACTTAAATATAAAGAGAGTACCTCATATTACCTGATTAGGAGATAGGAGAAGGAAGAAACAAAGATATTTGCTATACAAACACACACACAAACATATTCATAGTAAAATAAGGAAGAAATATGACAATTTCTATAACTGGTCACATGGTCCTGGCTGGTGTTCCTGACTACTTCCTTCCACTACCCATTCCGTATTCCCTTTGCCTTTAGTGAGCACCTCTGCTGGTCCTGGTTCTTTACCTGGTGAGGTGACCCAAACCTTCATACCTGACAGTGTACTGTCATATAGGGGATACTGAGGCACCAGGCCAGGCAGTAAGTGACAAGTAGGGCAGTCTAGTCTTGGGTGGGGAAAATGTCCAAATAAGTGGACTGTTTTAATGTGTTTTAATCTTATTTTACTAAAAATGTTGTAAACTTTTCAACAGCTACTTGTTTCCTTCAGTTTTCATAGTGCTTTGGACCTGTTGTCTGAATAACCTCAGTTCTGTTCCAGTCGGCTTATTTTTATGGCAGAAAAACCTCTACCAGTATATGTGTTGGTTTTAGCGGGCATGTATCAGAGGATGCTGAGGAATAAATTATCCTTAGTTTGTTTTTTAATCAAGAAGGTTTCTAGTTTTCAGAGGAAATCCTGAATGCTATTACCCATTCATATACTATCCTGTATATGCTTCACATGAAGATAAGTGCTCATTTTATGGGAATGTATATCTCGTGCCTTTCACCAACATTGAATTCATAGTTGGAGTTTCATATTCAATTAAGTAATTAAAACTTGTTGGAATGAAATATCCACTTTAAATTGCCACCATTTAAAATAAAGTATCACACATAATTAAAAAATAGACAAGAAAAAGATGGAAAGAAGAGAGTTTGCAAAAGAGATGATAAATCTGAAAGTAATAAATTAAAATGACTTTCAAAATAGATGGGAAATTAAGAAAAAGTAAAACTGCCTTTTAAAATATTGCCTATTTTATAAAACTTGGATCTTAATAGTCTTGCCTTATGCTAGAGACAAGGCCAAGCTGTGGATAATCTCCAAAATTTTTTTCAACAAATATTTATTGAGTACCTACTATGTATCAGGTACTATTCTAAGCCCTGGAGACTTAGCAATGAACAAAGCAGTCTTTGTGCTTATAGAGCTAAAAATGAAAGAGGGATGGATATAAATCAATCCATAGTTTGTCGAATAGTCAAAAGTACCATAGTCATAATAGTCCTTTCATGAACAAAAATATAGCAATGTATGGAGCCCAGAGAAGAGACTATGCTACTTTATTTTGGATGGTCAATAAGGGCCTCTCTGTGTAGGCAATATCTGAGCAGAGATCTAAGGAAAGTGAGAGCTGGCGTGGTGAAGATACATGGGGCAGAGCATTTCATTAGGGAGCAAGATGCTGAGGGTGAGGGGACTGTTGAGGAACTAAGATCTGATAGGATAAGGGCTCTGGTTTTTGTTTGTTTGTTTTTTTGTTTTTTGCGGTACGCGGGCCTCTCACTGTTGTGGCCTCTCCCGTTGCGGAGCACAGGCTCCCGACGCGCAGGCTCAGCGGCCATGGCTCACGGGCCCAGCCGCTCCACGGCATGTGGGATCTTCCCGGACCAGGGCACGAACCCGTGTCCCCTGCATCGGCAAGCCCCTCTGGGTTTTATTCTGGATGATTTTAAGAAGAGAAATGACATGATGTGAGTACATGTTAAAAGGGGTATATGGATATGGAAATTAGATTGAAAGGAAACAAGGGAAGAAGCAGGGGACTGGATGTAATAATCCAACAGTAGTTGTAAGTTTGTAGTATTTCATTTTCATTTCATTCTGAGATGGATCTGCCCTGTATGCATTTGGAGAAGGCTAACACTAATCAAAGCACTTTTACTTCAAAGGAATATTAAGATATTTTAGTTTCCACATTTCTAAAATTTATATATGAAATAATTCCATCACTTACAGAGGTCCCATGCACTAAATGTGGTGATGAAAGAACTAAATTCACAAAGACAAAATACAAACACCAAATAACGAATGTATAGCTGAGAAGCACGGTATTAATAACTAATTTTAAATTATTATGCTAGGTGTATAGTATCCCAGTATGTGGGTTTTTAAAAAATTATTATTACCAAAATAATTTATAGGATTTGTACTGCTTAGACTAGTTTAGACACCTGGGGTGCTTGTTAAAAATGTAGTTTTCTGGGTTCTATCTAGTCTCAGAATCTCCATAGGTTTGGGGACAGGAAATTTACATTTTAAACAAGCTTCCAGATGATTCTTATATATAATGATGTTTAAACCAGTAAATCTCAGAGTAATGGAAGAATAGTAGTTTAAATATTAAGATAAAAACAAGTAGGATTGCATTCTATTACTTGGTCTCAAATCTATTTTTCAATCGGGCACAATATGAATAAAAGAAAATTAAAATTCTATCGCTCTGCCATAATTTAAAAAAAAACAGTGAGTTAAACTATAATAAAAATTGCAGAAGGATATGCTTTGTTAATTAGATGATGATGAGAAAGCATTAGAATGAGAGCTTTACAGTAAGAATGACCTTAGGAAACTTGTGGAACAACTTTCTTATTTCACAGATGAGAAAATTGAGACTCAGAAAAGTTGAATTAACAGCCAAAAAGAAGCACAGTCCAGACTGTGGTCTCATGACTCTCGTTTCCCCTCTGTTATTTCCATGACTACACCATCACTTATCTAGGAATATTTCTGTGAGTTTATCATTTTTTTTTTTTTTTTTTTTTGCGGAACGCGGGCCTCTCACTGCTGTGGCCTCTCCCATTGCGGAGCACAGGCTCCGGACGTGCAGGCTCAGCGGCCATGGCTCACGGGCCCAGCCTTTCCATGGCATGTGGGATCCTCCCGGACCGGGGCATGAACCCATGTACCCTGCATCGGCAGGCGGACTCTCAACCACTGTGCCACCAGGGAAGCCCCAAGTTTATCATATTTTTAATTTCCTACAAAATTAAGTGACAGTGATATTTGGGAAAAATTTATTTTATTTTCCAAAACATGAAATACAAAGAGTGAGGATCCTTCTAAATATCCTGAACCTAAGCCAATGTAATCAGTAATAGATTTTTTTTAAACATTAAGATGTTATTTCCTTTCATATTATTTTGACGTCCTCTGGCTACTCATAGTGAGTACAAATATATGTGGTACATTGTGGTATCACTGTTCAGAATCATCTGTTCCCCACTCTGTGGGCTATGACTTAACCATAGCTCCAACAGGATGAGTAGCCTTGTTGTCTAGTGACTGGGCTTGATCACATGACTTGCTCTGTCCAACAGAATATGAACAGACTTGATGAACAGTATATCCACTGAGACACTTTCATTTTTTATTTTTAACTTTTTATTTTATGTTGGGGCATAGCCAATTAACAATGTTGTGATAGTTTCAGGTGCACAGCAAAGGCACTCAGCCATACATATACGTGTATCCATTCTCCCCCAGACTCCTGTCCCATTCAGGCTGCCACATCACACTGAGCAGAGTTCCCTGTAACCAACAAGGACCTACTGTAGAGCACTTAAGACACTTTTAGATGCATTTCCCGTTGCTGCCAGTTCTCCCGCATCCGCGCCCTCTGCCACCACAGGGCATACCCCAGGTAAGGCCTTCTCTGTCAGCCTGGGTCCTGGTGGGGCAGACCTGAACCTGAACCACATCTTGAAGGACAGCCACAGCCAACAGCCCACAGAGGCCAACTTACCACATGACTGAGAAATAAACGTTATTGAAAGCCACTGACATTTTTGAGGTTGTTATTCATTGCAACCTGATAAAGCTAGCACACAAATGCTTCCATATCCAGGACAAAAATCTGGTACCTGAGGCAGAAAAATATCAAAAGTAAAAATGTTGAGGGTCCCAAGCCAAGAGTCTTTGTTATAACAAAACCGTGTAAATATCTTATCAATGCGCCTGCATATATGTTAGTGATGTTTTTTATGTAGTTTAGAGGTTGATATACGATAGGTGCATATTTGAGTTATGGTCATTTGTGTCTGGAAAATAGGTGTAATGAATCTACATGACAATTTCATAATGTAAAATTGCACCAACATGCGGAAAGGAAATGTCACAATATATCTGGGGATATAATGTTCAGTCCATGGAAATATAGGGAAATGCTTTTTAAAATTGTAATCCCACAAACACACAATGCTCTCTATCAGTGTACATGACCAGTGTTGGTTTTACATTAGCGAAAACAACTTGCTTCTCCTTGTGAGTTGTTTCAAAGTTTTTCTTCTTAGTATTCTTAATTCTCCTACTGATTACTGAATATTAATTTAGAAAAAAATGCTTTTGAATTTTCTTCTTTCAACGTATTCAATGGCAAGGAAGAATTTCATAGATTTTGAAGGACCACTTGATTACACCTCTGGGGGAAAACTAGCAATAGCTTATTACGCCTATTTCTCAGAAATTATGAGATCAACGTTTAATAACGTCACCCGGCAGTGGTGAACTACAGCCAGTTCATAACAACTCAAAAGAGCAAAGTGTGCATCTCATCCCAACTCAGGCTTGAGGGACTTCACACTGATAGCTTGAAATCAGTCACAGTGGGAGAATTTATAAGACAAAAATTGGAAAGCACTACAAATCAGGGCACTACAAATTTTCCCCCTCTGCCAGAGAGTTGGTTTTTAAACACTTATCAGTGTACCACTGGGCTTAAAAATTCACCTTCTTTAACATTTGGTATTTTAACGTTCAAAATATTAAAAAATAGATGGCCTAATTTGATTTATGAGGGAGGATGTAAGGCTACAGTTACAATGGAAGCTAGTGGCTTGTTACAGAGGTTTCAGAAGGACAGAAGGCACTGAGGCATGAGACTAGATGATGCGCCAGGAGCCCTGTGCCACTCAGACTCGAGACTGGTAAAACTGATGCACCCAGCTTAAGAAATGAGACCCTTGATTTTGGCAAGGAGTGCCCATAGATGGGAAATCAGAAGATATTTTAAAAGACAGAAGCTGAACAGTCATCTAATAGTGTTTCTCTTTTCTGGGTAGATACACATGGTCAGACACCGCTGACAAACAGTAAGGATGAAGTAGGCTAAAAACACACATTTAAAGGTCTTTCAACTTTAAAAATACTTCTGATTATAAAAATGTATAAATATTTTAGGTTTTACTGGGTGCAATTATTTTTAAGACTTTTAAACAAGTTAGCAGGGCTCCAACACTATCAGTTCTTTACTTGGGGTGTCTGTCAGCAAAAACATCTCAAGTAAGAAGAATGGTATGCCAGAATGTGTGTTAGTATTAACAGTTCTCTAGCTTGTGTTGTTGTAATCTTAGCAGCAATTCATAAATAGTCTATAGAACACATTGCTGAAATATAACTTCCCACTTAAAAAAAAGTTTAACAGGGCTTCCCTGGTGGCGCAGTGGTTGGGAGTCTGCCTGCCGATGCAGGGGACATGGGTTCGTGCCCCGGTCCGGGAGGATCCCACATGCCGCAGAGCGGCTGGGCCCGTGAGCCACGGCCGCTGAGCCTGCGCGTCCGGAGCCTGTGCTCTGCAATGGGAGAGGCCACAGCAGTGAGAGGCCCGCGTACCACCAAAAAAAAAAAAAAAAAAAAAGTTTAACAAAATAAACACATACTGTTTTTTGTGAGACAAATAGATACATGTATATATATGTAACTAACATCTAATAGAGTTCATATAAAAGTATTTATTAGGGAAGAAACAATTCTCATAATAAATTACCACATTCCTTTATTAAAAGACTTTAGCAACAGATGATAGTAGTGAATTGTTATTACTATGCCTTTAAAAAATATATTACATATTAAATATTTTAAAAATAGTCACTGATCAGAAGTTAATCTAACATTTCTACTTTTTTCTATTACTACACAATTGATGATTAGAATAGTATATGGGCTAGCACAAATATTAAATAAAGCAACTTGACAGTGAAATTCTACTGCCATTCAGTGTTATTAATACTGAATTAAATATAAAAAATAATAAAAATAATCAGATGGTACAGCAGTTCCTTTAGGCATTTCCAATGACTAGATCATGATTCATATTTCTTCTAAAAACCTAATATATTAATAAAAATTGAGTGAGAAATTTTGGGCCAAAATATAAAGTAATCATGCTCAGAAATATTATTTTAAAATTCATATTATCAAAGTATTTAGTCAACTTCCTAATCTTCTTAAATAAAAATTAAAAATATTTTTATTAGAAACAAATTATAATGTATAATCTTTAGCAAATATATTAAAAATTATTGTAGTGAATACTTTTGATAATACACCATATAATGCTGCGTAGCAGCATTTTCCAAACTGTGCTCTAGAAACTAAAGTTTCCAAGAAATGTTTACAGGTATTCTGCAGAAAATTAGCAAACACTACAAATCTTCACTCTATCCCCACCTTCACAGCGTCCATTAGATATTAAAGGTTCTGAAGTTCATTAGTAAAGAACTTTGTTGGATCCATTGTATCCTATGCTTATTCACCATAAAATTTACTTTGTACATACCATTTTTGAAAATTGCTCTGTGGTTGTTTATATACATTCTGTAACCACCCGCCGCATCTTTGCCTAGCACACAGATGTCAGTACATTTTTGTTGTCAGTATATACTGCTGACTAAATGAATAGATGAATGTGTTTTATCTTGTGTCATTTATTCCATTCTAGCTCACTAAAAGTAGTTTGGGTGTGACCAAGAACTGTGGAACAACTTAGGAGTTTATTGGTAATGAAGGAATTGGCTTCTACAAAAAACAAATAAGGTACATGACACCTTATAAGTAAAAGTAGGAAAACACTGTATCAAACTTCGTTTTGTTTTGTTTTATTTTATTATTATTACTATTTTGGCCGTATTGCATGGCAGGTGGGACCTTTGTTCTCTGACCCGGGCCCTCAGCGGTGAAAGTGTGGAGTCCTAACCACTGGACCTCCAGGGAATTCCCTGGTTTGTTTTAAATAACAAACTAAACCAACTTTAAGTAAATAAATCTTATTTGGGGTAACTACTGAGAAAGTATAAAGGAAAAGTAAACAGTGTGAATGCAGCTTACGGTTTAATTGCAGATGCAAGCAATTTTAGAGTTTACAACGGACCCGAGCTGATGTCATTTCATAGCACGAGGATGGATTGTTAGCGTTCAGCACATAGACGATAGCTTATCTTCCAGGCTTATTTTCATCTAATTTCATAGAGGCTGTGACACAAACCTATTTACCCAAACCTTCCATTATATTCAGCAGTGTCCTGAAATGATCAGTTTTGAAAGTGAACTAATGAGATACTCAAGCTTATCTTATTACTCTAAAGTACAGGATAATATGAACAATAAAAATCATTAGACACTGAACAGCATTTTTTTTTTTTTTTGCGGTACGCGGGCCTCTCACAGTTGTGGCCTCTCCTGCCGCGGAGCACAGGCTCCGGACGCGCAGGCTCAGCGGCCATGGCTCACGGGCCCAGCCGCTCCGCGGCATGTGGGATCTTCCCGGACCGGGGCGCGAACCTGTGTCCCCTGCATCGGCAGGCGGACTCTCAACCACTGCACCACCAGGGAAGCCCCATGAACAGCATTTTTACTCAAATAAAATTTTAAAACATCTCAGTCAGTTGTCTGCACAGATTCTCATTTGTAACGGAACTGTTTTATCTTTGGCATAATTTACTCAATTTATCTGATCATATGACTGCTTTGCTTTAAAATTTTTCCTTAAAAATTTTACAGCTAAGACTGCACTAATTTACTTTACCAAATACATTGATAAAAAATCTTCCTTCCTCTGAAAAATGTCGATTTTGACATAACAGCCTTTTTCCTTTCAAAATCGAATAGACAATTAAATGGTATTCATATGCACAAAAATTTAAGCCAAAAATTCAGACTCATAGGCAAAAACATTAAATACACTCTGCTCTGCCAAAGGAAAAATCTTGGCCTCTATTCACATTTATAAAGCAATATATAAAATATATATAATAAATCATCTCTGATTAATTTCTCTCTTCCCTTTTGACTTGTAGCTATAGCTGCCAATCATCACCTCATTTGCTTACTGACATTAATGTACTGCTAGAGAACTAGGCTGCAAGTATAAAACCATAGCTGCAAGAAGTAGTGTTTTGGCAATAGCTAACATTTTGTTAAGGGTCATTGACAAAAGTTTTGGAGTGGCTAAAAAAAGTTCTGAAGTAGCAATATTAAATGTGGTAAATGGGGGGAAAATAACATGCAACACCAATAAACGTGTGATAAATGGCTTTGAAAACGAAAATTACTCTGTTAGTAATAGGCATCCTTTTATACCTTAAAGTAAAAAATGAAAAGCCAAACATTCATTAATAATATATATGGTAACCAAATGTAATTTTTATTGACTCTCCTTGGTTAGTATTATTCCACTAGCAAATATGAGTTTTCAGTCTCTAATTCCTAGGAAACACCAAAAAATAGAAATATTTCTGAAAAGAAGTGTTTTTCTTTGCTACATGTTGGTTCACAATTAATCACTCCGAAGGAGAGGAAGTATATTAACTGTCTAAACGTTTTGCTACATGTTGTCTATTTTTAGGGTCTTATTTCAGAGCCATTTAAGTTGAGAGGATCCTTTAATTATGCTCCCAGAGTCAGGAACATACCTTTTATCTATTATGAGCCACTGGGAAGATAATTTGTCTTACCAAAATTCTAAGATAATTATAAAAAATTTAAAAGTCAGTTGACAATGCTAGTAACAATGGGTCATCTGGCTTCAAATTTTAATGGATAGTCTATATATTCTCTCTTATTAAGGGAACGCTTGTACACTGTTGGTAGAAATATAAATTGGTATGGCCTTTATGAAAAACAGTATGGAAGTTCCTCAAAAAATTAAACATAGAACTTACCATACGATGCAGCAGTCCCATTTCTGGGTATACATCCAAAGGAAGTGAAACCAGGATCTGTAGAGTGCACCCCTACATTCATCTCAGCATTATTCAGATTCACAATAGCCAAGATGGAAACAACCTAGATGTCTGTCAATAGGTGAATGGATGAAGGAAATATGGTGTTTGTGCATTGGTGGGGGAGGGGATGTATAAAATGGAATATTATTCATCCTTAAAAAAAAAAAGGAAATCCTGCAATTTGCAAACAACATGGTTGAACCTGGAGGACATTGTGCTAAGTGAAATAAACCAGACAGAAAGAAAAATACTACATGATGCCTGTCCAAACACCCAGGGCTTGTCTCTGATTGGTGCCCCCCCCTTCCCCTTCATCCTCCGGACAAATTGCAAACTGTTCGAAACAGGATGTTGAAGGTGCGGATTCCCCAAGTGGGGAGATTGTTAGGAGAGAGGCCGTTGGAGAGAACCCGAGCACCAGGAGATGAGGGGATGAGGGGCCTTTTCCAAACTCTTCCCGATCAGACGATGTACCATCCTCTTTGTGTCCCATGCATGTTTCAGGTGTAGGAAAGTTCCCCTGCACCTGGAGTTTTGGGACCCATGGAATTGGGGGCCAGGAAGTATTACTCTATAAAGGGGCTGCATTTGCTGACCCATCCTCACCAATTCTCTCAGCCCCACGAGTGTCCAGTCTTAGGTCTCATGCAGCTGTGGGTCCAGTGTGGTCAGTCCACATTGCATCACAGCCCCTGAACGTATTTTGTAAGTATTTCTCACTCTCTCACTGTCTTGGTATTTCTTTTTTATAATTTACTTTATAATGGTGTATAGCTGGTCAATGCTGTGTTTCTTGCTGCTGTACGTCCACTTGATTCACTTCCAGAGAGACATCAATAAATTTTTTTCCAGATAAAAAGAAAAGTACTACATGATTTCACTTATATGTGGAATCTAAAATTGTCAAATTCATAGAAGCAGAGAGTATAATGGTGGTTACCAGGGACTTGGGAGGGAGAAATGGGGAGAGGCTGGTCAAAAGGTACCAAGTTTCAGTTATGCATGATGAATAAGTTCTGGTGATCTACTGTACAACAATGTGACTAGAGTTAACAATACTTTTTACTTGAAATGTGCTAAGAGGGTAGATCTTAATGTCACCATCCAAAGAATGTGTTAACTATCTGAATAGACAGGTTAATTAGCTTGGATGTGATTTTTTTTTCACAATGTATATGTATACCGAATTATCAATTGAATAATTGTATACCTTAAATATATACAATTCTAAATTGTCAAATATACCTCAATAAAAAAGAAAAAAATCCAAAATTCTTGTTATGGTAAAAAAGTTTTTTTTCTCTGGGTCAGTAAAATACTGTCCTTAATTTTAAAATCCAAATGGTAAATGAGAAAGATTAAAAGCTGAGGACAGGTTTGAATGTGGTTTATAAAATTAGGAATGGGTAAACCTGGGTTAACTAACTGATTTGAGAATCTCCTCAGAGGTCGCACATTCAGTCCACAAGCCAAATCCAGACTGCAAATTAAGAATGGTTTTTACATTTTCTAATGGCTAATAACAAATAAATCAAAAGAATATTTTGTGACACATGAAAATTACATGAAATTCAACTTTCAGTGTCCAGAAATAGAGTTTTATGAGAACGTGGCTACACGTATTCACTTATTTGTCTATGGTGCCTTCCACATTACAATGGCAGCGTTGAGCTGTAGCAGCAGAGACCTATGCAGTGCTCTCATCATTTTGCACTACTGCTCAGCACGTTACAAATTGTAGTGATAGTTATTACTACCAACATTTTGAATGCCACACATACTGTCATTCCACAGTATTTCAAAATTTTTTATTACCAGTGCATACCGATAATGTCGGAACAACAAAAAAGTAGACTTCAAGTGTCATGTGTTTAAGGCACGGAGGAGTATGGATTATTTTGTTATCGAATTAGATGGCAAAGCGTTGTGTCTAAAATGCAAAGACCCTGTAGCTGCTCTGAAAGAATAATACACGGTGGAATTACCACACTAAGCACTCACCACAATATTTTCGATTCATAGGAATGCAGTGGCCAGAAAAGTTAGAAAATTGAAAACAAGGTATCTCATCACAGCAGAATCTCTTTACAAAAATTAAAAAATGACAATAAAGCTACAGCCAAAGTAAGTTTCTGAGTGGCTCATGTGTTAGCCAAGCAAGGAAAGCCATTTACCAATGGTGAGTTAATTAAATTGTTTTTGATTCATCAGCTAAAGAAATGTGTCCAAAGTAAACTTGCTTAAGACTATTAAATTAGCCTTTTGGCAAGAACAGTTGCTCAAAGAATTGAGAACATTGAGAACAACATCATTAGTCAATAAAAAACCAAGGCAAATGATTCTGAATTGTTCTCCTTGGCTCTTGATGTGTCAAAAGGTGTTACTGATACTGCCTAGTTATTGTGATTTATTTGATGAGTCAATGCCAAGGTTGAAGTGACTGAAGAGTTGGTTTCTATGAGTTGTCTGCATAGGACAATTACGGACAAGAATATTTTCTAAGAAGTTAAGAAAACACGAGCTCAGTGTAACCTGAAGCAGAATCTGCTAAGATGTGTTACAACTTGTGGTAAAAATATGTGTGGGGTAAACAAGGGCTTAGTTGGTCAAATTTACAAAGTTTGTGAAAATGCAATGTTTAAAACCTATGGTTATGTACTGTATTATTCATCTGCAGGTACTCTGTGGAATATGTATGATTCAATCTTATGTTACTGAACTAGCAGTGTCAATGGTGAACTTCATCTTTCCGTCATCAGCTGTTATTTTTTCATCAGATGTAGAAGCTGAATATCCTGATTTGCCCTCCCACACAACAGTCTGTTGGCTGAGCAGTGGTAGTTTTATTGTTGAGTTTTTGAGATCAGAGCTGATACTGAGATTTTTCGGAACCAGAAGAAATGCACTCAACCAATATTACAGAATACTGAATGGCTTTGTAATTTAGCTTCTGTTGCAGCCTTGATAATGTTTTGTAATGAATGCAACCAAAAACTGAAACAGTGTGCAACAGTGAGAATAGCTACTCGCACTGTAGGTGGGAATTCACTGGGATTCAGAGAAAAGCTTCCGACTCAAGGAGGACTGGAGAGTGGTGCTTCTCAAAGGGTGGCCCTCAGACCAGCAGCGTGAGCGTCACCTATCATTAGAAATGCAAATTCTACTGAATCAGAAGCTCTGGAGGTGAAGCCAGCAAAACAGTGCTTAGATGTGAAACAGACTACAGTAAAGTAATTTTGATGACAACTAACAGTGTTTGAATCATGAAGTCATGTCAAGCTGCTTTATATACTTCCCGTGCTATCAAAGGTAAGATAAGCGGCAGGAGCTCTATTCTCACATGAACTGGCAGCAGATATGCTTTCTGAGCTCAAAGGATATGTCCAGGACCTCAATGCAAGTGTAAAGGAAATACCCATTTGTCAAAATCCATTCAATTATGCAAATGAGGAGCTTCCACCTAACCTTCAACCAGGAAGTGAGTCGGGAAGTGAGTAATCTGCAATGAAATAACATTCTAAAAGAAAAATATCAAGAGAAGAAAGAACCTAATGGAATTCTTTCAATGCCTTCCAAGTGATAAATACTCTCCATGAAAATCATTTTCTCGTGGATTAATGTAAGTATCTGGCAATACTTATCTGTATGAAAAGATACTTTCAAAAACAAAATATGTAAAATCTTACTATAGATCAACATTAACAGATGAATATGTACAATCAATTTTGATGACAGGAAATATTAACACTGAATCCCAATTAAGTGAAATATCCTCCCCCAAAGTATTTCTTTCTTCTTCTTAGTAGAACTGTAATACAAAAAACTGTTCTCAATTATTCTTATGTCTTGAATTCTGTCAATAAAAACGTTGTGGAAATTCATTTTCTCTTTAGTTACATAAGTACTTACATAATAATCTCCATTTTGCCTCTTAGCCCACAAAGCCTAAAATATTTACTATCTGGCCCTTTACAGAACATTTTTTGCTGACCTCTGCTCTAGAACCAGATACTACCTGGACACTTTTAAAAGCATGGATTGAATGAACTGTCTCTACAGCTGGATGGCTTGAGTCTGTATGCTGCTGGTCTGCCATTAGCAGCTATGGGATCATGAGTAAGTTCTTCAATCTTTCTCTGCCTCACCTGTAAATGGGAGTAAGCAATGGTATCTATTTTACAGGGTTGTTAAGAGGACTAAGTGAGTTAGTAAATGCAAAACACAGGAAAGCGTGCCTGGCACAAAGTAAGCATTAACTCAATGGCAGCTGTTAGCTTAAGACAAAAGCACTGCTTCACCCAGTTGGTAGTCCAATTATAAATCTCATCCTCCTAAAACGTCCACTGAATAAAACATTTAAGATGTTTACATACATTCCTGGGTGAAAAGAAAATCCAAATGCATGAAGCTAATAATAGAGGATAACCAAGCCCTTTTCCAACTGCCCTTTGCTTCTGCCATTAAATAGAAGACATCGTGGGGCATACCAACAAGACAGCAGCTCTCATACAATGGTTTCTTACATGGAGGAGATTGGATTACTATTTTAATATTTTAAATGTCACGTATTACATTCTTTATATTCTACAGAAGAATAAACACAGTACTACTAGTAATTTATAACACTTATAATTTTTAAATTTGACATATGGCTTAATTCAATAATATATTCTTATTCATTCAGTATTTACTGAATGCCTACTATTTTCCATATGTATAACTCCACTAGCTTTACTTTGGGGGTAAAATGCTTTCATATATGTACTATTGAGAGTATCCTCAAAAATTTCCTAGAGATATATATTAACTGTGCTAATTTTTAAACGAAATATGCTTTTTCTTAAATGACTACACCTTATAGCAAGAAATTCTAGACTAGTGCTGTCCAATATGATAACCACTAGCTTCAGGTAACTACTGAGTACTTGAAATGTGGCTAGTACAACTGAGGGATGGAATTTTTAATTAAATTTAACTAAAATTAAATAAAATAGCCACATGTGGCTAGTGGCTGCTGTATTGGACAGCAGAGTTCTACAGGATCACTCTAGGATGTGTGGATATTGGAAATTAACATTTTGCCCTGTGTGGGAAAGTAAATTTTGTTACACTATATATTTAGTATTAGTTTGCTATTCAAAACAGCCCTGCCTTTTCATTCCACAAAATATTTTCTGTCTACTTTCTTAGCAGCAGAACTAAATCAATTTACTATTTGACAAAACAATGTTTGCTTTGTTTTCTCCACTGTCCCTGATTTCTAATCATTTAAGGTGCTGGGGCAGAGAAAATAAAATAAAATAAAATCCACATATAATTCAGAAGTCTTAAACCTTTCCCTCTGGCAAATTTTTAAGGCATCTGCTGAACAGCTGGAAAAGTATTTCATTTAATAGTTTACCTCTTGTTCTTGATTATGCCCATATTTTACTACTGTTATTATCCAGTAGTAAAATAGATAAATATATCAGAAGAAAACTGGAAAAACTGAAAACTTTCAAGTTGAAGAATTAGTATATCAACGTAAAAAATAATCTTAACAGATAAAAAGTAAGATTCTTTCTCCAACCAACTCTGACAATTTTGTACATACCAAAAGAAATACTGGCCAGGTCATAAGGCTTATAATTAATAAGGCATCTTTACATGGAAGTGTGAAAAATTAACTTTATTCTTGCATAAATATCATGATATTTTATTGTTCAAAGTGCTCCGTTCAAAATAAGTTAAAATATTTCCATATTACTCTCTTATTAAACATCTAGTTGTTGACTAAAGCACAATATCACTGATTAACATAAGACAAAAAAAATGAGCCACTCACATATTCTTGAAGGAAAGTGCTTACAATATTTTGTGAAAACATTTGTTTACGTCACTGATTTAATGGACATTTCCATATTTTTCTTTAAAATCCACAAATGTCTTAAGATATTCCCACCATTATAAAAACTAAACAAAACCAACCCCAAAACAAAACCCTACAAAAGCACATTAATTTTATTATAAGACATATATGAAGTCACTGAGTAAAGCTCTTTTTTATAAACACTTTTGGAAAGCTCACATTGAGTTCTAGCACAGCTCTATTATCAATCTGTGAACAGAAGGACACATCAAGTAAGGAAAGATCTTTACAAGATTCCAGGAGTTTTCTTAAAGATGCTGGACTTACCATTCTTGTTCCTGTTTAAAAAAAACCAAACAAAATATTATATAACATTTATATAATATCCTGAAAAAGCCCCTTTTTATTATTTAAAATAGACTTTTACAAATTAAAAACATTTCTTAAAACAAGACTTCATATTGAAACAGTCCTGTTAAAAAAAAATAAAATTTCCCAGCCAAATTGGTATCTAGGACCTGAATTTTTTCAATCTCTACCCATTCTATCTTCATTCCTACCTCCTACCCTTTCCAATCAGCTCCTCCAGACTTTCCTATTTCTGTTCACCCCAGTTCAAAACTGTTTACACATCTCATTTTCCTGAACCCATGGGTCAAATCAGACAGCAATACTTAATGATTCAACCTCTAATTCCATGCAGTGCAATTACTGAGCGACTACCCTGTAGAAACTTCTGTTTCAGGCACTGGAGATACAAAGATGAGTAAGACACGTGTCTGCCTTAAGGAACTCATTGACTAGAGTTGAAAGCAAATAACTACAACACAATTTGATAAGTTCTACAGTAAGTGGTAGGTATAAAATGTCATTACTGGAAGACAAATGATGGATGATGAGTACTATTTAGCCCATGTTAAATCTGAAGTGATTATGAGATAGTTGGATGGGTTATAAATCATATAAATTATGTAAAGCACCTGATGCACGGCAGGCACTCAATAAGTACCAAATATCACTAAGCTCTAAGATGTCATCTGTTGTAACTATAGCTTTTCTAAGGAGAAAAAATAATGATCACAATCGTATTACATATATATACCTGGGATGGGGATTAAATGTTCTGAAACACTAGTCTATGCCTTTTTCTCTGAGAAATCCTTTCTTCGCCCCTCCCTGCCATGAGAAGGGAGAAGTAACTATACTTCTACCAGAAGCTGTAACTATACTGCTACCCTGGCTGCGACTGGCCCCATGATAAACCAATGCAGATTCTCCTGGGAATTTAGAATTGGGATTCAGTAAAGCCTCCAGTGCCCATTTGATCTCTTGAACTAAAGACATGGAAAATTGGGTCAGGGCTGCTATATTTAGCCATGTGTACCCAGAGGAACAGAGATGGCCAGCATGACAAGAAAAGAACAAAGCAAAACCAAAGGGAGAAGCAGACACAAATGTCTCTGTAAGTGTACAGCGGCAGAGGGTGTGGCTTAGGGACAGGGGCCTGAGTATGCAGGATAGGAGAAGGAACGAAAAAGAGAAAAAAGCTTCCTCGCGTTTTGATGGTTTTCCAGTCTCTCCTGAGGTCTGACCATACCCAGTTTCTACCCATGGGATCTGAGATGGACACCTGTATCTTCATAATAATCGCCTTTTTCGTATGCTTAAGTTATCTTGAGGGGGTTTCTGTTATATAAGATCAGAGAACCTCACCCAAGCCATTTGGCTCTGTGGAGATTTTCACCTAGGGCTGTGACTTTTTTCTATTTGCCAGTCTTGGTCATTAGAATCTGAGTTTCCTGATAAATTAGGAGTTCCTGAAGCCTAAGAGAATGCTAGGGAAGGAAGTCAGAGATTGAACATTTAACTGGGCTAGGGTCACCTGTCCTATGTTTCCAGGGTACTTTGTGCTGTTGTTTTGTTATCTACTTAGGACACAATTTTGTTTTCAGTCAGCTTGCTCCTTCAGGGCACTGAATATCTCCAGTGTTTAAAATAATGCCAAACACAGTATATGCTCAATAAGTGTGTAATGAATGAAAAAATGAAGGAATGGTGGTTAACTGTCCAATGCCATCACCCTGGTATAGACCCTCATGAGATGGATTATTGAAGCTAATCTCTTAGATTTTGATTTCTTCCTTCTCCAATTCACCTACTACTCATTTCCAGATAAGTATTCCTACAACACAGCTCTAAATAATATCACTCATATCCCTAATTAAAACCCAGTAAAACCTCTTCCTTGTTTAATTTTGCACATACTTCTCATCTTGGTGCTCAAAACTCTCCAGGATACCCTCCATTATACCAACATTCTAGATCAAATTAGACTGCCTATTCTCTAAAGATATTCTGTACTTTTAACACCTTTGCTTTCGTTTCATGCTATTCATTCTGCCTAAAATGCCCTTCTCCCCCAATTTCCTGCTCACTTTTTAAGGATACCTTTCAAATATCTATTAGCCTTTTAAATTAGGCTTTTCCTTATTTCTCTGATCATATATATACTCTCTTTTCTTTGAGCCCCATCAAAGTGGACTTGCTTCTGGCTTGCATTACAGTTATTTATATGCTTGTTTTATTCCTTCTTGCTAGGTTTTCAACTCCTGAAGACAGGGACTGTGTCTTATTCGGCTTTGTACTGATCGATAAGTACGTTTAGTATGACGAAGATTTGCCACTTAACACTCATATGTGCTAATCACAAAATGACACATAAAATAATGAATATCAGCATGGTTTAACTAAGAATACTTTTTTTTAAAAAAAAAAGGATTCTAACACTAAACGATGAAAGGAGACCAAAAAACAACAAAAGTAAAGAAAATATAGCACAGTGGTTAGAAGCATAGACTCTGGTTCAAGTCCAGATTCCTTACTAGTTATGAGCCCTGGGCAAATCCCTTAACCTATTTCCACCCATTTCCTCCTCTGTGGCTAATAATATCTACCTCATAAGGTTGTTGTGATGACTAAATCAGTTAATATATGCTCAGAACAGTATAAAGCACATAGTCATGTTGTTGTTAACAATATTAATTATTGACTACTAGTGATATTACTTTTCATTGTGCTCTTTATATTTGAAATAAGACGTTCCAATATATTCGCATGACAGTCATCTTGCATCGGTAATTAGATTTGACATAATAAATAATGATACTGCCTTGCTCTTACGCTCATGAAAGTCACAAATGTCTTCAAAAAGAAGTCTTTATACTTCGTACCTGCTTTTCTTTTATGTCTCTGTCAAGTAATTCATACATTTATAGACCAAACTTAGGCCACCTGACAACTGAACCCACTGCTCATCACAACTGTGCTTTTGTTTTGGGATCAGTGTTACCGACTTCTTTGGTAGCACATCTTTCAGATACTGGCTACTCTCCATCTCAAGTGTATGTGTTTTGGGTTTATTTGAGGGTTTTTTGGAGGGAGAATCGTAAACTAGATTTTAAACAACAATGGCACCATCCTCTGAGGTGAAGCCTGACGCAATCAGTGATCGTTTTAAAAGGCCCTTGACTGCCTTTCCTCATTGTCCCTGTGAATTCATGACTTTTTCTTGAATGTTTCAAAATAATTACCTTATTAAAAAAAGTCTAGGCTAATTCAAGGGGGAAGGTAGATAGGCAGGCAAAGAAACAAGCAAGGTAAGTGGTGTGGTGTTTTGAAAAGACAGTACTGACCGTGGAGACAAAACCCTTGTACGTGAACCCTTGCTCTGCCACATATTAAGTGCTGGCTCCAGTATCCTCATCTATGAAAAGACAATGATACCAGCTTCCTGAGCGATGAAGATTAAGGAGAATATAACACAGATGAAGTATCTAGCCTAAAGTGTACATATAATAGGCAAGAATTTCTGCCTAAGGTTTTTTTTTAGTCAACTGTTTTTATTGATTTTTAAATTTTTATTTATTTTTATTGAAGTACAGTTGACTTACAATATTGTGTTCGTTTCAGGTGTACAGCACAGTGATTCAGTAATTTTTGCAGATTATGTTCCATTATAGGTTATTATAAGATACTTGATATAATTCCAGCGTATATATCCTCATTGCTTATCTATTTTATATACAGTAGTTTGTATCTGTTAATCCCATATGCCTAATTTCCCCTTCCTAAATTTTTAAGCAAGAATTTCTGCCTACAAGGAACTTGAATAAGTAGCATGCAACTATATAAGCAACATCTACAAATGTACCATAAGCCTGGACTGTGGAGAGATTTTAACTGAAACTACAAACATAAGTGTTGAAAATCTTCAGGTTCCCCTTTGGTTGAATGTTCAATAAACAGTAAAGGATATAATTAGCACTTCAAGGACTAATCTGTTAGTATTAATAGATTACTAGCAACACAGTGCAAGTGCTATCTGGGTTCACCACTGTGTGGGCAATTATAACCGTGGCATTGCTAGCACTTCTGGCCGGTGTCAGAAGTAACAAAATATCACAGGGTTTCTGGCTGTAAATTGCAAAAAAGACACAAGGAATCCCAGCACTGGGAAGGATTTTCAATAGCTCTGCCTTAGGGTAGAACTATTCCTAAAAACTAGAATCATCAGGGATGGAAATTTCACAAGATTCCTTAATCAAGAATTTAACATCAAGAAGCCATATGTGTGTGTGTGTGTCTTGAATTCATTAAACAAACGGATTAACTTCTTATCTGTCAATAATAATAGAGAACACAGCTCACACAAATTCTCACTCTTCTTACTAGACCAAGAATTATGGTTATTTAGAGCTTTCTGATAGGCTCAACTATAAAATTCTGTTACTGCCCTCACTCTTTTACTTAAGTACAGTTATAATTATCAGGACAACATTTTTATCGTATCCAAGAATTTTTTTTCTCCCTATAAAAAGTCTGAGGTTAGTTTTTATGTCAAGGCTTTAAAAGAAATTTATAGATTGTATCCTTACCTAATATGTCCAGTTGGCGTAATCTGGTACAATTACATGCTAGTTCTTCAATGTCTGTGTCACACACAGACCTGTTAGCTGTTAGAAAGAGTTTCTGCAAGTTTGGAAGCTGGCGTGCCAGTTTGGCAAAGCAGCCGGTGCTGCTCTGCAGAGTAGGGCACCATCCGAGGTCAAGTTCCTCCAGAAGTGGACACCCAGAAGCCAGCTCTGCTATCCCGTTCTCAGTAATGTTCTTACATCTCCACAGATCCAGAGTCCGGAGTTTTTTACACTTGGCTCCTATCATGCTAGCTATCACGTCATAGTCTTCAATCTGGAAATCAAATAATTTCAATCTTTCCCACATTATGCTCAGAAATACAAACCGTTTTGAGCATGTTAAAGCATTCTTAATCACCTCCTGTTGTTTGCTTCTGTGCAAACATACCCACATTGCCATTAACACAGATGTGCCCACTCATCTCACAGACCTGCCACCGTTTCGTAAAACAGCGAGAGTAATCACTTACTTAAAAATCCATTTAACAGAATTCCAGACAGAGGACGTTAATGAATTAAATCCCAAAGCAGTCTGAAACCCTCAGTCCCTCTTAAAGAATTGGAGGATTATGTATTGTCCTTGTATGCCTCCCATTTTGACAGTGCTCTTGCTACTCCGATACATGTAAGATCTCCCTGATAAAGGCATGCACTTAGCTAGGCTCTAAAATAGTAAGTGAATATGCTGATGGTACTAATAAGGATACTAGTTTGGGGTTAAATGAGGCATTTGGGGACTGAAAATGCAAGCTGAAAAATAATTTAGATTGTGATAAGTTAGCTGCTGTCAGTTATTGGAGGTGTCCAATGATTTACCTCATGATCGTGGGATAAGCTTCTACTATTCAAGAATTAAACATTTCAGTTCATGGGCTTTGAATGTTTTAATAATGTTTCTTTAAACAGATTATTTTAGGAGTTTCATCTGATTTTGTTATAATCAGGTATCAGCATTATCATCAGAAGTCAAAAGGAAACAAAACAGCAAACATTTCCCATGATCACTTCCTTTTGTCCATTGGTTTATTCATATTTTCATCTACGATGTGCCAGCATCACTCCAGATGCTAGGAGCAACAGTGAATCAAAAAAAAAAACACTGTGTTCACATTTCTTGGAAAGACATACAGACAAATAAATGAGCAAAATAAATTCAGAGAGTGATAAGTAAAACAATAAAACAGGGTGACATGAGAGTGATCAGAGTGGCAGAGGTTGAGGGAGGGAGTGGTGACTGCCGGGATCTCCGGGAATGAGCGTGACTCATTCAAGGAACAGAAATACGATGGGTACACGCCCAAGGGGAGTGAGAGAGGGCAGGCTGTGAAGCCAGAGAGCTACGCAGGGGCCAGGCCATCAGGCCGTGAAGGACTTTGAATTTTTATTTTAACTATAAGGAGATCGATGGAGGGTTTGAAACAAATATGATTCACATTAAAACAAAAACCCCTCCGGGCTCTGGAGGATGGTCTAAGGTGGGTATGAATGGAGGAGGAAGCCCAGTGAAGAGGCCTGCACTAGCGCAGAGGAGAGATGCTGGGTCTTGGATCAAGGTGAAGCAGTGGCATTGAAGAAGTGGACAGGTTGGGGGCTATATTTTGAGTCAGAACCAAAGAGCTGATAGATTAGAAACAGTGGTGATGATTTCTAAGGTTCTTCAGGAACAATCATGCAGAAGACCACGAGAAATCGATTTGGGTAAATACAACTATCTTCTTAAGTGAGTGGACCCAAACAACACAAAACTGTAGCTTTGATCCTTAGCGCAGCCAATTAGCTCCTTTGGGAAGAAGCAAATTAAAAGCTTTCCAAAACCCATGATTCTGATTGCTATTATTTTGATAGTCAAAAATAAAATATCAAATGAATCATCCTGCCTTTTGGTCAGCTGACAGGAAAGAAACTGAAATAAACATGGTATTAAAGTATCAACCAAGAGCTGTCTGTGTTACTGTCCTGGTGAACCCAGACCTGCTGTGAAGAACAGTACTTCTGTGACAAGTATGAAATGTTTCAATCATCACGTTAGTAGCAGTATCGGCAATATTAGCAGTATTTCTGAACTTCGGATGTCAAGTCCTTAAAACTTCATTTCCTGGCAAATCAATATCAATTGTAACAATACTGGTAACTACATACTTTAATTTAAAAATGGTCTGTTTATCTGAAGTAGCATTTCCCATGCCGTATCACATAATAATAGATGTAACATGAAAAAATGGGTTCATTAGTCAGGTAAAGTTGGAAAACACTGGTTTAAGCAAAGGCAAACTGTTTCTTTATTGCAGGACATACCATTGAAAACTCCAGGGGGAGGATATAGGAGCATCGTTTCCTAATTTAGACCCAGAATTCCTATTCCCCCTTCTTTCCCCCTACAATACACAACTTTTTAACTTGAATATCTTTTAGGACTAATGTTCCATAGGTCAACTTAGGAAAATGCTGACTTCAACTACACCTAATTCCAACTATAAACATACATAATTCCAACTCGAAAGTGTCTGTGATTAGAGGCCTGCTTTTCTAGAGGATGCTGCTCTAGGTTATGGGGAGGTAATTAACAGGCAGAATAAGATACCTCTGGCCAAAGTCAGAGCAGGGTCCTTACCAATCTAAAGAAGGCAGGCTAACAATAAGCAAAGTCCAAGTAACAGTAACTGGTTGGTATGTTGTCACAGAAAGTGCCATGGAGTGTCACTGAGCCCATCTAGAAGAGCCACTAGAAGGACCCAACAGAAGCCCATGAAATGCCTTGCTAACGTAAAAAGTTGACCAGAAGGGAAACCTAATGCTGAGTTCGCGGGCTCTCAGATTGCTTCCGGAGACCGGGATGGGCCTGAGCCCGTACCTGGGGTTTAATAAGGCCTAAACACTTCTCTGATCTTGCAACCGTCCGCTTATTCAGGTCTTCCTAATAAGTGGATGCAAAACTGGAATGGTTTAGGATCTCCTGAATCTGCTTTGGGTATGGGGGGGCAGGTAAGAAAATAAAGAGGTATGGATCGCTCCACGGTCAGTTATATTGGGAGATGCATTTCCTGTGAGTGTGCACACATGCACACAGGCTCACACGTATGCACACACGCGCACACAAGAGGTCTACTGTCCCTTGAGTGTCAGTCTTATTTGTTAACCATGTAATTTAGTTGAAAAACATTTAATTCATCCCATGAACTCTTCCAATGACATATACATTATAATTTTATATCTGAAAGGACTTTCAAGATTATTTATTCCCACAGTCCCTAGGTTTTTGGATTTCACAGACCGGTAACGTTTTAAAGAAATTAGTTCCAACATAGGTTGGTGTCCATCTTTTCATCTTACTCAGTAAGGACAGTAAAACAAACAAAATAAACCTATCTACTATCATCAGCATTTCCAGAAAATAATCTCTGAACTCAAAAACTAAAATTAGCTTTGTGAAAAACTTACCAGACTACTGGCATTTGGGTATGATTGATATATTACTTTGTAAAGAAGCCCAGAGAGCAAATAGCTTGTCTGAGATAACATCTGGCTTGAGGCAGAACCACACTCCTTGCACCACGCTATACTTCTTTCCTTGTTCTCACAGATAAATAATGTCAATGCTTCAAAGACAAATTCTCCCATTTAAGAAAAATGTTTTAAAGCGGCTTGCACATAGTTATCCATAAATCTGAAAAGCTGTGGGTGGGTGTGGGGAGGGTCAGGATAAAAGTCACCCATGGGAAGAAAAAGGGAAGCAGCAATTGAGAATAAAGAATTTTCCAATACTTACCATGACACAACTACCCAAACTGAGGTGCTGAAGCTCTGAACAGAAGTTCAAAACGCTGAGCAGGGCTGTTTGCTGCCATCAGGAACCACATCAGAGGCAAATAAGGAAAGGACAAGAAAGTGAAACAAAGAGAAGAGGTCAATTAGACATTAAAGGCTGTCACTGCTTTTCCTGAAATAGAGCTCAAAACCTCGGTTACAAACACCACAAATGCCATTTAATGAGTCCCCAGGTGTTCACACCATTGATTGGCTTGGAGTCAAGGTAATCATTACTCGTCTCCACGTAGTAAGTCGTCACTCTGTATATGATTTTGCATGCCCTAAAGACACCTATATTCCCTATGACCTCTCAGTGCATTTTCCAAACGTAAGCAATTTGAAAGCCTGGTGAAGGCTGAACAAGACAAGATAAACCATCCCTCCCGCCCTCCAAAAAAAAAAAAAGCACCAAGGGTTGGTGACAACTGTAGAACAGCGGCAGCTCTGACATTCACTGATCAGCTGCAGGCTGATGGAACTGCCAATAGCCACCCCAAATCAGGATTGAGCCTGTGACTTTAATGTCAAAGAATTCTCTTTGTTGACAAGGATCCCAACAACCATCGAGCACCTGTCACTAGCACCATGCTGACTGAAACGTGCACTTTCTAGTCATGTTCCTGCCATTTCAGCCCATCCATCCTGTGCAATGGAAACGGTCTCACCACTAAAGAAACCCAAAGGTGTCCGAGACTGCTACATAATCATGGTTCCTGAAATATCTCTGAACAGTCAAAATTTCACTTGATGACATGCCTGCCATGAAAAATTTAAAAACGAGCAATGCAAAGCATTCAGATTTTTAGTTTTTTCTTTTATAAATTAAAAAAATACTACACAAACATGTGGCAAACTTTCTAAACATCTGAACTAAATAAATCATATCTAACAAAATTAAGATGATATTATACAGCCTCTGTTTAATCTATTCCAAGTGTTCAGAAGTGAACAAATTATCAGTTGGGGAGGGATTGAAGAATGTGCCAATGACAACACAAAACATTTATTCAGATTCTTATTGAGAAAATAAAGTAACAAAGTACTTCATTTAAAATAAACTTAGGGCAAAAATAAAATAATAGTAGTTATAATAGGCCCTAGATTGGTACCAAACTTAAGACTAATTGTTTCACTGTTGTGCATTTTTTTTAATTTAAGCAAAAAAAAAAGTTTATATTGATTTTATGCTTAAGTTTCAACACAACTTATAACATTTATAAGACAATGCCACGTAGCTCTCAGAATGTTGACATCAGAAGAGGTATATGAAGATAAGTTTCAGATTCTCCGTTAACGCTTAGCTATTTTAACTTACTGATGGGAAAATGACATTAGGTTTGTTTTTATTAAAGTACCAGATCTTATCACAAAGTTGTTTTATAAGATTTTCCCAGAGCAAGATCCAGAACATAGCAGAGAATTTTTAGAGAGAATTCCACATACTCTTGTGGATAAGAAATTTTAAATTAAAAAAATACATATACATATACCTCATTCATGATTCATGGAAATTGTTTGGTCATCTATTTTTAAATTCCTTACAGTGAAGAACCTCACATATGCGACAAGTACAAAAGTCCAAGACAATAAACACCCACGTAGTCACAACTCAGATTTATCAAATCTTAACATTTTGCCTTCTTTGCTTATCTACTCTATTTGTGTATCCCTCCATCCATTCACATACTTTCTCAGAAGTGACCTTTATCATGACTCAGGGTTTAAAAACATGCTTGAAAATTACATAACTTTACTATACATTATGATCACTTTTGAATTAATATTCTCATAATTATGTATCTAAAAAACACCTATGTAAGGGTAGATGCATTTCAAGTCGTAGAAGAGGAATTAACGGCCTATTATACTTATTCAGGCAAATATTTTATAATAACTTACACAGTCTGCATATTAAATTGAGAATTAAAAATTCATTTAGGGCTTCCCTGGTGGTGCAGTGGTTGGGAGTCCGCCTGCCAATGCAGGAGACACGGGTTTGAGCCCTGGTCTGGGAGGATCCCACATGCCACGGAGCGGCAGGGCCCGTGCACCACAACTACTGAGCCTGCACGCCACAACTGCTGAGCCTGCATGCCTGGAGCCCGTGCTCCGCAGCAAGAGAGGCCACCGCAATGAGAAGCCCATGCACTGCAATGAAGAGTAGCCCCCACTCACTGCAACTAAGGAAGGCCCGAGCGCAGCAACGAAGACCAAACGCAGCCAAAAAGAGAAAAACAAATACCGTATGCAGCCAAAAATAAAATTTAAAAAATAAACAAACTTATTTAAAAAAATTCATTTAGTAGTAGAATTATCATTTTTCATTCCTACCTTAAAAAAGGAACTAACATAGAACATAAGAGATTCATATTGAATATCACACATCTTTGCTAAATAAGAGATGTGAGATCAAATGCTGAGACCAAGCTATAAGGGGATAAGGATGACCTTGGAAGGGATGCTGTGAGGAATGTAACAAGGAGTCAAATAGAGATAAATAAAAGGGTTGACTGGTAGCACTGAGGTGAGAAAGCACAAGTTAACAGTTTCCTGACTTCCTCCAGCAGAGCTCAAGATAAGCCAGAGACGGTGGGAGTACCCAGGTATAGAGCACACATCTATAGATCAGCTTGCAATCTCTCCAAATCCAGCTAACTGATTTCCTCCTAGAATATCTTTAGTATCTTCTTTCTCTATGCCATTAGTATTCAGAATTAAAGTACTACTATTGATGCTAAAGCAAAAAGGAGAAACTACCTCTTCACTTCCAGACATAAAATGACCTGATTTTAGAGAGACCACAGTCTCAGTGATTTAGAGCAGTTGAGAAAATACTGCTCATGGGCCAAATTCAGCCCATTGGTTGTTTTTGTAAATAAAGTTTTATTGGAACATGGCACACCCATTCATTTATGTATTGTTTATAGCTGTTTTCACACTACAACAGCAGGGCTGAATAGTTATGACAGAGACCATATGGCCTGCAAGGCCCAAAGTATTTGCTATCCAGCCCTTCGCAGAAAGAATTCGCCCACCCCCAATTTAAGAAAACAATTCTACCTTAACGAGTACTTGCATCACTTTTACCCTTGTAGAACACACAAATAGATGGATTAAACCTATATTAAGCATACTACAAAAAAAGGTATTCAGAAATAAAAACTGAACAATTTTATGAACCTTTTACTTAAGACTTAAGATATCTTTTAGCTTCCCAAATTGACAAATTCTGCTGGTTAGACCAGTAAAATTCAATATAAGCACAAGAGTAGCTCTATAAAATTAAAACACAATTTAAATAGTTAGCAGCTTTAATAATGCAATGCAGCAGATTCATTTTCAAATGAGTTTGCAGTTTTTAAACAAAGGCCAACCTTATTTAAATCACTGTGGAACCGGAGTCACTAAGAAGTGACTGGCTCCATGTTAATTTCTTTTACAAAATTTTCAAAACATACTTTAGGTGAAGCTGGCACCTGGTAGTAGGATTTATGTTCATAAAGAAAGAATCCTTTGAGGACTTCCCTGATGGTCCAGTGATTAAAAATCCATCTTGCAATACAGGGGATGCTGGTTTGATCCCTGGTTGGGGAACTAAGGTCCCACATGCTGCCGGGCAACTGAGCCCGTGAGCCACAACTAGAGAGCCTGCGTGCCACAACTACTGAGCCCGCACACCACAACTAGAGAGAAGCCCGCGCATCAAAATGAAGAGCCTGTGTGCTGTAACTAAGACCTGACACAGCCGAAGTATAAATAAATATTTTTTAGAAAAAGAAATAAAGAACCCTTTTATATTCAACCTAAAATTTACCTACTAACTCTGTTCAGCAGCCTCAAAATCCAATGGATAACTATTAAGTTATAGAGAATTATTATTGCCTCTACTTGTTACAAGGAAATTTATTAAGAGGTAAAAGAAGGCAGGAATTCAAATTTTCATTGACAGCTTTTTAAGAGATGCTACCCATAAAGTTCAAAATCTCCTATGCTCCACACTACTAAAGTGCTAAGCAAAAATACTTAATAAAGTGATAACTGGTACTTATACTCACATAAATGGTTTAGATATTCCAGATTTGTAACTTAGTAGAGTTATAATTATGCATACCATATACATTTTATAATGAGACCTTACATAAACCACATATGCAATACTGTGTTCATATTTTATATTAATACAGGTTTATAATTATTATAACTAATTAATAACTTTTGCAATTAAAAATTCTTGCAGTTAAAAATTAACTGTTGCTCATCTTTAATAAAGAATACAACCCTTACTTGTAACACTCAGTATAGGAAGATAGGATCCCAAGTCTGTATTTCTCTAAGTCCTGATTCCTAAGGACTTCCCTGGCAGTCCAGTGGTTAAGACTCCGTGCTCCCGGGACTTCCCTGGTGGCTAAGTGGTTAAGAATCCGCTTGCCAATGCAGGGGACACCGGTTCGAGCCCTGGTCTGGGAAGATCCCACATGGGGCAGAGCAACTACGCCCATGCGCCACAAATACTGAAGCCCTCACCCCTAGAGCCCGTGCTCCACAACGAAAGAAGCCACTGCAATAAGCCCGCACACGGCAACAAAGAGTAGCCCCCTCTCCCCGCAACTAGAGAAAGCCCGCACGCAGCAACGAAGACCCAACACAGCCAAAAATAAATAAATAAATAAATAAATTTATTAAAAAAGACTCCGTGCTCCCAATGCAGGGGGCACAGGTTCCGTCCCTGGTCGGGGAACTAGGATCCCGTATGTTGCATGGCACGGCAAAAAATAAACAAACCATGATTCCTAGAAAGCATCTTAAAGAAATAGATGTTTATATATCACAGACATGCACCAGCTAAAACAGAGAGACTAGTGACATCACCTGATCACAAGTATACTTTCACTGATGATGTATTTCAAACATATCACAGCAATAACTATAAGTAATGAGATAGGATTTTATAAAAGTATGCTCATTAAATGAAAATTTATAAATTTACATAAGAAATACCACCAAAGAAATCCTAAGAACACAGTCACTCAATTATTGTAATTGAAGATCCATCTACATATATGTATGAATTTCTCTTTCTCTAATTTAATATTTTTTTGCCCCAGTGTTCCAATCTCTAAATTTGGGGAAGGGAAATATAGAGTAAAAGTTGAAGTATTTTAAGACCTATTTAAAGTACTTGAAACTATATATATTTAGAATATTTAGAATATTTCAATTCAATTACTTTATAGATATTTGCTATAAACCAAATTGTCCTTTTATACAGTTTAAATATATAATACGGTATAGTTTATATACTGATACATAATCACAACTTGAAAATAATATTGTCTTTCATAGGTTAAACCTGAAGATCAGCATTGTGGTAGAAAAGTAAGACTTCTGATTGTTCTCTAAAAAGAGAATGTTCAAGATCATAAATGACATAAAGTAATAAAGTCTTATACATGCCTTTGAGGAAAAAAAAAGGAAAGTTCTCTAAACCTAACTGTAGACCTACCCTAGACCACAGTCTCAGAAATTTTAGCATAAGGTTCAAATAATGTGTTAAATTCCAAAAAGCCATATGTGTGAAAGAACAAAACCTAAGACTAAATCACACACATTTGCCTTGCCCTGCAGTCTCCTTTCAGAGCCTATTTTTACCACTGTAGTGGATCTCTCCTATAATAACACAGTTGAATATATCTTCGCTCACAGATGACTAAACTGATCAATTTCCGTATCAACCCATGATGGATGATGGCAGAGATGTGCAGTCAAAAAGTCATGGCAGTTTGCACACCGGCTGGACTTGACTGTAACCTTATTACCTATATAAAAGAAAGAATATTTTGATCAGAGGGGTAAGGGTTGGACCACCAAGGGAGCATAGGAATCTGAAGCACACATTGGTTGATTGACACTGTTCATCTAAACGACGCTCAGCTGAAGAGGGTGCACTGGTCCAAAGACTTTATCTATTTTCTTCCAAAAGCATGTCCTTCCTTCCTGTTAAGAGGATGGTATCAATCTGTTTTGTGTTGATGCCTTTAAGCATTTAAGTCACATAACTAATGCTCACTGTTCTCATTCTGAACTCACCAGACAGGTCTTATAACTGTAATTTGGTTTCCCCTGTGACATGCCAACAGTGAGAGAATGTGTTAATCAGCTATCTCTAATGAATGTGTCCTTACCAGGTAGATTTCTTATACCCGGTATACTGGTTACTGTCATGAATGTGGATGATAATGAATCTGACCCCCAAGAAGCTTCTCAACTGTGACTGAATCATAGCCCATCATGCAGGTCACACACACTCAATCCCACCAAAAAGCGTGGCACTTCCCACTGGCACTTCTATAAAGCAATCCAGGATAGAACAGAAGTATAGACATATTCTTGCCTGGAGACACAAAGACTTCTAAAAGTTTGTTAGTTTTAGAATATAATATAGTAAAAGTTATTAAAACCTTAATTCTTGATTCTGTTTAAGAACAAAGTAATTATTAATATCTTTGTTTTATATGTTGTCTAAACAAATCTGTCTGAAATGGACTGCCTTTTAGGTGACAGCTAATGACAGCCTGCATTAGTCAATTTAGGTGACCAAAGTAGGTTCTTCCTGCTTCAATTGTTCGATCTTAGTTAATAATCAGCAGTGGCCCTGGTGAGAGGCCACTCCTTTCCTTAAGTCTGTTAAATGCACTTGCTTTACTAAAAGAAAGACCATCCCTGCTTCTACTTACCAATATACAGGAATGTGTTCCCTAAATCAAATAAGAACGCAGTCAGGAGAACACCATTATCTATGTGTCAGAAAGCAAATTCGTGGCACTAAATCAAATCATTTATGTATCTTTTGTAGGAAAGCTCAGGTGGTTTCATTAACAGACAGGGTGGTATGCATTTTTACTTATATATTCACTCTGCTGAATAAACTGGCACAGAAAAAAGAAACTAGGAGGAGAGTGTTGATATCCAACAGAAGTAAAGATCAGCTACTTTTGTTTGTCTTCTAGTTCACGAAGATGAAGGCAGTGGGGTCCATGAAACTGTCATCCCTGCCTAGCAGGCCAAGTAAACAGTTGCTGAACCACACTTATGGATTACTGTCATATACTAGTCCCCTACAATACCTATAATCAGTTTTTGCACTACTTCAGATTCTTTCAATTTATGCTCTATCATTCTTGAAGTGAGGCAATCAAAATTGGATGCAGGTGTTCCATTTATAACTCCAACTTTTAAAAAAACACTCTTGGTTTTCTTGCTAAGCAACAGAATGACATTCTTACTGAGCTACCTATCATGCCCCATCTCACCCCCAACTTCAGATATTTTTTCCCAAACAAAGAAAAGGTAAATAGGCTCAAATTCCTAACACTAATCCAGATTGTTTTAGACAATGCAAAGGACTTCTCTTGAAGTCACTTTTTATGCAATATGTTAAAAAGTTATCCTTATGCTATCCTTTGTAAGTTGTATTAGTTTGCTAGGACTGCCATGACAAAGTACCATAGACTGGGTAGCTTAAACAACAGAAATTAATTTTTACAATTCTGGAGGCTAGAAGTCTGAGATCAAGGTGCCAGCAGGGTTAGTTTCTTCTAAGGCCTCTCCTCTTGGCTTGAAACTGGCCATCTCCTTCCGGTGTTTTCATATGGTCTTCACTCCGTGTGTGTCTGTGTCCTAATCTCCTCTTCTTATAAGGACACCGCTCATATTGGATTAGGCCGCATCCTAATGACCTCATTTAACTTAATTACCTCTTTAAAGGCCCTATCTCCAAATACAGTCACATTATGCGGTACTGGGGGTTATGACTTCAACATATGAATTTTGGGGAGACACAATTCAGCCCATGGCACAAGTATTTACGAATAGGTTGCACGTATATGTCCCTTCAGGGGTAAAAGAGAATTATATCTTCTACTTATTTTCAAATGGTTCAGGAAAAAAATATGCATATAGGAGGAAAATGTACTTTTTATGCCACTTTTCGTAAGCCTAGAATTATTTCAAAATAAAAGCTTTTTCCTTTTAAGTATTTAAAAGTCTATTTAATGAGTTAAATTTCTATAACCCTCCTTTCATGAGAATACATCATCATGTATGGCTAAAGAAGTACTTGCAGTTAACGTTTATCATAAATAATAAGAATCTTGTGAATAGAGATGAAAAGGACTAAAGGTGCTTAAAGTCTTTCCAATCATTATATACCTCACTCTACTATAATTACTTCTTTGTCACGAATGGCAGAAGAAACTAAGTACAACTAAAGTTCTCCTTCTTGTTTGTTCTAAGTTCCCATCTTTTGCCTAAAAGTCTTGCCTACACAATTCTAAAAGATCTACCAAATTCAGTAGAAAGAAAATTACTGCAATTAATCACTCATTTCACTAGTTATGCTGGGATCACGCAATAAACAGAGTCTAAATCTCAGCTTGAGGGTCGTTTCTGTCTCTCCATCACCTAGTACTATCTTGTTTTTCACCAGGCATACATTTACAGCTCCGCAACTGCTGAAATCCAACAAATGTATACCCCTAACTCTGAAAAGAGGTTATTTAATGATTTTCTTTTTTGGTTGATGTTATAAGAAGACATTTGCTATTTCTCTGATGAAGCGATTTTTCATCGCAATCCTAAACATACCTAAAGAAAGAAAAAGATCTCATGAAATAAACTAACCAAACAAATAGAACTATATTTCACTATTTTTTAGAGCTAAAAATTCTGGACAAATACAGTTCAAATATTTTCTTACAAGTTTTCCAAGTTGTAGATCCACCCACCCCTCTGCTTAGTTGATGTGGTTATTCTGTAGAAAGACAAACTTATGCTTACTAACTTAGCAAATAAAGAAAAAATGAATTGACAAGCGAGAGTTATCACTCATTCATTCAACACAAGTTTACTGAATATCTACTAGACATATTCACTATAATGAATACCAGACACTGTTCTACGTACTGGTTGTAAAAAGTAAACAGTCAAACATGGTCCCTCCCATTAGGGAGTTTATAAGTTAGAAATGAACATCCCTTTTACCAGAAACAGATCATAAGTGTGAAAGCAGTAATTCGGCCTAAACCTCTCTTAGCACATGATGGAAAAGATATTCCTATTTAGGAAGACCTAAAAGAATACTTCACGAAGTTGGGAATGACTGCATAGGACTATGCTGAGTAAACCTATACTATCATTTTCACATTTACACAAGTCCATCTAATTTATAAAGTGTGTTGTTGTTTACATGTACGACCTAATTTGGGCTTCTCAATAGCCTATGTGATAGGGTAAGTTTTTTTTTTAACAGATAAATGAACTTTTAGCTTAGTATAAGTGACTTACCCAAGCACATAAATCTTTCAAGTGGGAAAGCCAAGAGAACGACTGAGTTTTTTCATTCTGTCCCATCTGCCACAGATTGGTCGCTTCACCCTCCTCCGACAGCCTCAAATGCTTCCCTCTGATTTCTCCATCAGTGAGGGGGCTTCCCCGGATGCGGGAATCTCTCCCCTGCTTCAGCTTCCCACCCCTCCACCCCCCGGGGTGCAGGTCCCGTCCCGCTTCCTCTCCTCCTCCTTCTCCCTTCTTTCTTTTGTCATACCCAGTTATACAGGGATCTTTACAGTCTTTCCCAGTGTCCAAGGTCTTCTGCTAGTGTGTAGCTGGTGTTCTGTGAGAACTGTTGCATCTGTAGATGTACTCCTGATGCATCCATAGAGAGAGATGAACTCCACGTCCTCTTACTCCTCCATCACCTTGGAACTCTCTTGGACTGAGGTTTTTGACACTGATCTCTGATACAGACCAAATAACAAATATCTTCCCAGCTTTTAAATTATCAAATAATGTCTGAATCAACACCCAGACCTCACTGCTAAGCAGTTTTAACCATACCTAAAGTCTGAACAAGATCCTATTGCTGCTTCCTCTCACTGTAGGGTACTAGCTATGGTATTAGCCAAAGCAGTGGAGCTGGGGAGAAAAATCTTAGCGAGCTAGGCCAGGTCATAAAAGGCTGGGCTCAAAAATTGGTGACAATGACACTTGGGGCTTATTTTAAGGTTGCTCTCACACAGTTGACTACCAAAGCAGCAATTAAGCAGTACAAATGAAATGCACTGGGATACAGCCCCAGTGTCTGACAAGGTTACACATGAGGCTCAGTGGTCAACACAGCAGGGCTTGTTGGTAAAATGTCAGGTACAGAGAAGCCCAGTGCCCTGGGCCCACTGCCTGTTTCGCCATTGGCTCAGGGAGGTGCCACATCAGCACACCAGGATCTACCTACCTGCATATAAGGCAATTCTGACCCTACTATAGTTTTGTTCTCTGCATTCTCATTCTTATTGAGTAACCAGACCTGCAATATGTCTGGCTCTACCTAACCACTTAGGAACACACTACCTGGACATCAACAATGCACCACTTTACATGCTAAAATATTTGGGGAAATTATATGTTCCAATGCTGCTCCCCACTATAGTGTAATATTGAGAGTTGGCCTATATATATATACCATGTGCTTGAGGTAGTTCATTAACTATGGACTCTACAAACTATTACTTAAATTATACTAAATGTAATTTGAATAACTAACTGTTATTATAAATTCAGAACTAAGACTTCAAACTAAGTTTGTTCATAATAAAAATAAAAGGCAAAAGTCCATTTGTCTATAGTAGATATTTTAGACTAGAAAATGTTTACAGAATATAACTTAATAGTTTGCATTTTACACTGGATCGAAATGTTGTGTATCTTATTTACAATGTTATATTTCCTTACCAATTATGGATTAGAAAAGGATTAAGCAGTAAAGAGAAAAGCTCTATTTTAGATAGACAGCCAAGCTATTAGAATAACTACTATTCTATGCTCTTATATATCTTACAATTTTCACTGTAACTCTGAGGCCACCAAATCTGGGTTCAAATCCTGACTCTAACTTATTGCTCTGTGCCACTGGGAAACATTAATCTTTTGGGACCTTCATTTCATCATCTGTAAGATTTAACAGTAACACCTACTCTCAATAGACTAGTGTAAAGGATTAAATAATATGCAGAATGTCTAGGACAGCAAACAACGTATTCAGTAAGTTTTCCCAAACTTTGGGACTAAAACCCAGGTCTCCAATATCCTCTAAAGCTATATTCACTATGCACACAGATTTGCTTCAATCTTATAAGATGGCATAAATACATTACATTTATTAATGTAAATTATATATAGGCACATAAATATAACTCTACTACATCATAAATCTGACCTCTCTGAAGATTATACACTACAATAGAGTCAATATTTTGAAATACTTATTTTTTCTTATTTTATAATTATGTAGTGTTTAGAAAAACAAGGGTAAAAGTGGCACTGGATAATATGTATTCTTTAAAAGAAAAAACCTCTCCCAGGAAGTTCAAATTCATATCTTCTTTTTCTCCTCATATATTTCCTTAGAGCCATCAGAGGCATCTGAAGTCAACTGCTATTCCTTCTTTCCAAGACAGTTTATAACATCTGAATGTACTGCCAGCGATTACGTGGAAGGTTTAGAGAGAAGCCAATCCCCTAAATCTTGTCTTCTCACTCTGTTTTCTCCCATCCACCAACATCATTGAGTGCAGGGCTGAAGCAGTGAACATATGGAAGGGAAAAGGGGGTGACATAATGCTTTGCCTAAGTGACAAGGGAGGTGCTTATGCTGTGGCTTCTGTTTGTTTTAAAAGAGACCAGCTGATTGTGTTGTCTTTTCCCTTTATTCCTCTGAGTTACTTGGTGCCCGTGGGGGAGTCTGATGCAGATCCCAAGAATGACAAGATAACAGAAGTGAATAAAGTATAGGCAGAGAGACCTGGGAAGCTGTAAAAGTAAACACTGCCTGGGTAGGTTTTTCTTAATTTTGAATTTTGCCATTTATATCACTAAGATGACACTATTTTTTATTTTATTGTAAGTCAACTGTAGATCAATGAAAATCAATTTTATAATTTTTTCTACGTACTAAATGTCAGAAAAATTGTGTAGGGTAAGTTTATAAATGATTTTATGGTATTTTAGCAGATAGACTAATAAAAACAAACTTTAACAGGTAGTAACATATGGTACAAACCAAATTTTACTTAATGCAGTCATACAGTGACTTCACATCTATGTTTAAGTAACTGAGGGAAGCTGAGCTGATGCTATTTAGACTTGGATGCATATGTATAGGTCTCCACTCGAGATGAAATCTTCTCAATTCCTATAAATCACACTTTTAAAAAAATATGTAGTCATATTCTATCAGTTTCTTGGGGTAACTGGAAGAAAACTGTGGACTATGTAATGATTCCCTGACACTTAGATCATGCTAATTTATGACATTTCAAAAGCATCACATGGAATACATTTTTACAAATCATCACAGATGTAAGATGCCTAGCAAGTTGATATAATTTCTTGGTTTTTACCCGATTTTTCTTCCTGAAGGTTCACTTATTAATGAACTATGCTACATTTCTTCTTAAAGTTAAATTTAATCAGAATATTTTAAAATGAGGCATCATCTTGCTCAGAGGATATCAGACACACAGAGCAATATAAAACAGTAAATACACCAGTAAAAAGCAGGTGTGGCATAATTTCAGAATAGATAGGTCTACCCAAGAAAAGATAGCTGACAATTTTACACCCACATAAATGACGAGTCATTTCACCACAGACCAGTGAAAACATGGGCTAACACTATCTTTAAACTGGCATTCAGGGACAACAGTCCTCTCATTTTACAAAGAAAGAATCTTGGAATTTGAGAGACTATGTGAGTTAAGTTTGTCACTGGTAGGGCCAGAACTAGAATCAAAGTCTTCTTTCCAACAAAGCAGGTCACCAGTTAAACTCTAGGTAAAAATGTTGCCCCAAACCAGGAATACTATATTCAGACTTCCACAGATTAGTTTAAAAACTACATCAAGCTAAAGATATCTACTCTGATCTACCAATAAAAAAAGCTACACACCCAGATGGTTTTATAGATAAATTCTATCTAACAGATAATTCTCATTTGTTAAAGTTATTCCAGATCAAAGAAAAAGATGTCAATGTCACAAATCATTTTGCTAAGGTGTCATAATCTCAGCTCCAAACCTGATAAAATGGCATGAAAAGGAAAAACACAGCTCAATTTCATTGAAGAAAGCAGGTGTAAAAACTATTGATAAGTCTTAACTCTTAAAGAATATTTACAATGAACCAGGTACTGTTGTAGACACTTTATATATACTAAATCAGTTAATCCTCATAACAACTCTTTGAAAGGCATACTATCATCATCTCCACTTTACTGAAGCACAAGGGGTCAAGAAACTTTCTCAAGGTAACATAATTCGTAAGTGATAAAGCTAGAATCCAAAGTATTGGATTCTAAGTGATAAAGCTTGGCTCCAAAACATTAGGAAAATAACCCAGCTACGTATTAAGTTAAAACATGTAGGACAGGGCTTCCCTCGTGGCGCAGTGGTTTAGAGTCCGCCTGCCGCTGCAGGGAACACGGGTTCGTGCCCCGGTCCGGGAAGGTCCCACATGCCGCGGAGCGGCTGGGTCCGTGAGCCATGGCCGCTGAGCCTGCGCGTCTGGAGCCTGTGCTCCGCAACGGGAGAGGCCACAATAGTGAGAGGCCTGCGTACCGCAAAAAAACAAACAAACAAAAAAACATGTAGGACAATTATACTGCAATAAAGATGTTTAAAAAAAATGTAGGAATTACCGCAGGAATGTAAGGATTGTTCAACATGTCATTATATTAATAAATAAAAGAAGAAAAAAGATCAGTGTGGTAATGGAGGCTTTAAAATTTTTAAATACAATATACATTTTTGATAAAAATATTCTTAATCAAATGAGAATGATAAAGACTACTTATCAGAAAGAAACATCAAACAATATATAAAATTAGTAAGCTACACGAGGAATTTCTATTTAGTTCACTAATGAAGTTCTAGTGCCCGGCACGTAACAGGCATGCAAATATTTGTTACATAAATATTAAAACCAGAAAAAAACATTCCCTCTATATTAGAAATACAACTGGTATACCTATTGTGACTCTATTATTCTACATTATTTATGAAGTTCTACTTAACGTAGCAACACTTTAAATATTGGAACAGAGAGAAAAAGTATATTAATTTCCAGATTATATAACTGTATCATTAGAAAAACCAAGACATAAGTTATTAGAACAATTATAAGCATTCAGTAAGGTGAGCAGATACAAGATAAATATACAAAAGCCCAATTTTTCTTTATATTAACAATAACCAATTAAAATTAAATAAAATAGTATCTGAGACTAAAAAATAGAAGGGTTAAATTTAACCAGAAAGATATAAAACCTAAGTGAATAAAACTATAACATGTTCTTGGATGTAAAACAAGACCTATATGAACAGATAGGAAGCCTTATTAAAGAGCCAAATGAAATATAATAAAGGCACTGCTAATAAAATCCTTGCTGAAAGATATATCTGAAAGAATAATACACAAGGATTTTTTTTTAAGTTTAAAAAGAATAGAGAGGAGACTTTCCTAACACATAGTAAAACATACTACAAAACTGCCGTAGTCTTACTACTGTTATTAGTAGCTAATATTTATTGAGAGTTTACTATGTGTTCAGCACCCTCTAAGTACATTACATGTAATTAATTCTCACAATGACCCTATGAGATCTGTATTTTTATTACCTCCACTTTAGA
Source organism: Phocoena sinus (assembly GCF_008692025.1). Lineage (NCBI taxonomy): Eukaryota > Metazoa > Chordata > Mammalia > Artiodactyla > Phocoenidae > Phocoena > Phocoena sinus. The sequence goes on along the minus strand of NC_045774.1, from coordinate 59,220,161 downwards.
TATGAGGAAACAGAGAGATTGAATACTTGGCCAAGGCAACATTCAAGACAGGCAAGGGGTCACTAGAGTGGAGTACACCATTTTGGAAAAGTAATTTGGCTATCTTATGCATTCATTTAAATCTTTACTGAATGGCCAATCTTTACCAAGTATGATACTAGATACCAGGAACACGGCAATGAAAAAGACAGACAAGGGTCCTACTTTCATGAAACTTATATCCCAATGTGAGGAGACAGGTGATAGTAGGAAAACCAATAAGATAATCTCATAGTGATAAAGTTGCTAAAAAGAAAATACACTGTGGGTGATATGACAGAAGCAAACCAGAAGCGGGGGAGGGTTACCTTTTATCAATGTCTAAGAAGCCATCTCTGAAAAAAAAACATTTAAGTTGGACATTGAGTTGAGAAGAGGCCAGCCATGTAATGAGCTGGAAGGATATTCCAGACAGGCAGAGGAGAAAAAGCTGGGACTGGATCAGAATGTTCAAGGAATAGAAAGAAGGCCAACATTACTGGAGTAGAGGAAACAAGTATATGGCAGTAAGTGGATGTTTATCACAGGGGCTCAGGCACATACTGTGACCAGATATACCACTTACAGAACTCTATCCAATAGCAATAGTAACCGGTACATATAAAACTCTGTGCAAAATAATGTTATCGTTAGGTGGTTTGCAAAAGAAAAACAGCTGGAAAAACCTACATGTTGACCACTTGGGGAACAGTTGAGTAGATTATGGTAAAATGTAATATGTATACATATAGCTGATCCACTCTGTTCTACAGTAGAAACTAACACAACATTGTAAAGCAATTATACTCCAATAAAAAAATAAAATGAAAACAGTCAGGTGGTAGTATATGTAATGACCTGGTAAGATGTCCTAGAGCTATGTGAAAAAAAGCAAGCAGATCAATAAATATTTTTCTTTAATGAGACTCCTAAACTATGTATTAGGGATTTTAACTCCAAAGTCTGGTCCTGGATAAACTCCTAAACTATGTATTAGGGATTTTAACTCCAAAGTCTGGTCCTGAATAAACTCCACTTTGCTTCCTCCCACTCCAAGCAAATGTTCTCCTACATACTTTCCTCCCACCTCTTTCTCTAATTCATTCCCTGCCAGCATTTCGGCTCACCTCAGCCCATTGCTTGCTTCTTTACCTACAAACATGAACAGCATTACAAAACTTCTAAGAGCACAGAGGACAACGTTTTCTTAAAACGAGAAAAACCCACAACACAATAGACTAATTCTGAAATGACTGAATCAGCCAGCTCTAATGATTTTAGAATAGTCAGGTTGCATCATATACTTAAAACTATTTGAAAATCAGAAATCACATTATTATGAGCAATTACAGGTAACTAAATATTCGGTTGGCTATTAACACTAGCAGAGGTGTAAGTCTTACCTCTACTTTTGTTCGATAGAGAACGAGTCGTTTAAGGCCACATAATTTGGCAATGTGGTTGAAAGCTTGAGGCGGTAGTTTATCACAGGATGAGAGATTTAAGTCCTGTAGATTTAGACACATCTCAGAAATAATCTCCAAGCAAGTTTCATTAAGGAAGTGGCTGCAAGATAATTCAAGACGCACTAATTCAGATCCACAGACCTTCAGAAACCTGTGAAAACAATGTTCCGTGTGAATTTCGTAAAAGATATTTTATATCTTTTACACATCAAGTACTATATATTCATACCCCTGAAACTTTATCAACAAGCGGTGCGCCTGTTTATCCCTTAAACAAACGCACCACTCATCCCCGTCCAGGTCTCTTGACGTCTTCTTGCCCATCTCAGTGTCGCATCAGTCACATACTGTTATTTTATTTATGCCGCATCTTTTTTCTATATGATTTAATTATTAGCTTACAATAACACATGCAAAATAAAACTGACTAAATCAATCACTTATGAAAGGAAAGCAAGTAAAGCACTGGACTTCTAAGTCAAAAGATGGATATTTTGCCCTGTTCCACCATTTTCTAGCATGTGACCTTGGAAAAGGCATTTACCCAAGTCTCAGCATTTCCTCAGATGTGGAAGGCAGACTAGAAATAATGTTAACAGCATTCACCACACTGTGGTTTTAAACATCCCACAATAATGTGAAAGCAGTTTGCAAAGACCAAAGTACCCCACGAACGTTAAAATAAAAGTGAAATCTTGGCCAACACACATTCAAACAACAATGAAAAACTTTAATTGCTACAAATTTATTTTAAATGTTGCAAATAACTCAGTAGCCCACACATCTTATTTACACCCAAACATCCAAGAACATCCCTTTATTCTTAATCCATTGCAGCGTATGTTCTGCTCTCCCTAAATTCATCCTTTCCTTTTAAATGCTAAATTAAACGGCCTTTCTTTCCAGTCCTCGTATTACCTGATTTATTGTGGCATTTCACACAACCGCCCTCACCTTCCTTCAAATTCTCAGATAGTCCTCTCGCTATTCCCTCCTTACATTCCTCTGACCTGTCTCACTGCTGCGTCCTTTGTATTATAGTAGCTAAATTGCCAGTTTGCATCAAGCACCTTAATTCATTCACTCAACAAATATTTATTGAGCTCCAACTATGACCCAGGCATTCTCTAGGCACTTGGAAGTTGGCAGTGGGCAAAGCAAAGTTCCTGCTCTCATGGGGCTTACTTACATTTTGGTAGGGGAGGTAGATCATAAACAAATCAATTACATGAGTAAAATTAATAGTATATTAGAGAGTGAAAAGTGCCAATGAGAAAATAAAAGCAGAGAAGGACAACAGGAAGTGTCAAGGGTAGACAGGGTGGTAAGGGAAGCCTCATTGAGAAGGTGAATCAAGACCCAAAGGAAGTGAGGGGGTGAGCAAAGCAGTTCCCTGGAGAAGCAGCACTCCAGGCAAAGGGAGGGGCAAGCGCAACAGCTCTGAGGCAGGACAGCTCAGACAACGCCTAGAGTACGGAACTGTCAGGAGGCTCAAAGTGAGAGGGAGATGGGGAGCAGATCAGAGAGGTAAGGGCAGTTCAGAGTGTGTGTCCTATAAAGACTCTGGCTTTTATTTTGAGGGAGGTGGGATCCTCAATCATCAGAGGGTGCTGAGCAGAGGTGTGGCACAACCTGCTTGTATTTTGACAGGGTCACTCCGGTTTCTGTGTGGAGAACAGACTGAAGGAGAACAGGGGTAAAAACAGGGGGACCCTCAGGACACCACGACCATATTCAGGGAAGAGAGGATGGTGCACTGGATCCGGCGGTGGCACTGAATGTTGTGCTCAATATTCAGACTCAGGATCTATTTCAAAGGGAGGCAGTGTGTACTACATTATGACATACCTTCTTCATACTGAACTGAACTCAGGCTCACCTATTTCTCAACCATAATTTATTTTTCTGTTAACCAGTTTCCTTACATACTGATTTGTTTACATTGAGTTTTATAAGGTGCCTCAAATCCTTCGGCAATTGAAACAGATTCTTGGTGTACCCAGTACTTAGCATGATGTCAGGCATGTAAAAAGCACTGGATGACTCTGTTGAATAAATCTTCCAATGGTGAAAATTCATTTGAAGAATTTCAATTTCCTCTACTCTGGAACAAACTAAGTTTTATGGACTCAGAGAATTTTTCCCTTAAGAGGGTCAAACTCCTAAGAAATATGACAAAATTAACATTTTTACCTTACTCTGAGTATACATCGTAGTTATGGCTAGTTCTTCACTATTTATAAGCTAGCAATCTAGAAATGAATGTAGGGTGTCAGAGATCTGGAGTATCCTATTTTGATTTGATACTCCTAAAATTATTTGCAGATTACAAAAGTTAAATGAGTATATTAACTCTTAAAATTAAAATCTTGAGGCATCTTATCTCTTGAAGATAAGATTATTTGCCATTATTTGGCAAAGCACTTTGTTCTACAATTCTTTTTGGTATTGGACTTGGAATACTTTGGCATTTCTTTTCTCTTTGCTCTCATTAATGAACTTTTCCCTTCTAAAGATAGAAAGTAAATCACCAGAACTGTTAATAGATTAGAAAACATCCCAAATTGATTGAATGAATGAAAAAATTTGGAAGCACAATAAAGATAATGATCATGCTTATCTACCTTTATGACTCTCTCTCTTCTTTTTTATATATTGCATATTTTTACTGAGATTATTTGGTCAATATCCCCATAGTCTCTCTTCCTAAACTTACAAGATCTACACTACCTACTTTTTCATAATATTTCCATTCCAAGAAGGCAGAATTAGCAGCAGAATCAATTAATTAGCTGAACACAACTCTTGTTTCTTTCCTTAATGCTCCTCATAAAGTTTTATTTTAACGCATAATTACATACATGTTTTTGTCTTGGTCATCTATTTATTCATCTCAATTGTGATACTGGTCATTTGAAAGGAGAATTATAGCTTGTCTACTTCCTGCAGCCTGTTCATACCATGTTATGAATTCTCATCAAGTATTTCTTGATATTGAGGATATTAAGAGAAGACCTAAGTTCAGATAAACAATCCCAAACGAGGTCTCTTACTACGAGAAATGGAGTCTCTGGAGAGAGGAATAAGTTGCTTATCTTTATGAGGTGAATTCATTTGTCCAGATTAATATAAGTACATAAAAAGTAATTTACTAAATGGTAACTTGCACCCTAAAATAATTAACATCACATGAATGAATGATTTAATCTGAGTTTATTCATCACAACATAAAAGGCACTAGATCTTACAAGCTGCCTGAAGTATCAAGGTAAAGGGGAGAATTAGGTATAAATATCCACGGCTTCTGATTGCTAATCTCATGTTTTGTTAGCTGACCCTCACTTGAGTTTTATAAGACAGTATATTTAAGATAATTTTAATCCCAAATAGCTGGAGCATTATTTACTATAGCCGATCCAAAATAAAGTCATTAAAAACAAAACTTCTTGCTTAACTGTGTACGGTACTATCTAGCAATGGTAGAAGGAAGTGGAAAAGAAAGTCTTAAATTGTCTTTAATCTCTAGGAATTGACCATCTAAAAGAGACAACAGTGTAAAACACAGGCAGGCAACTGTATAAACAAATATATGAATAAGCAAAAAGCTCTCTATTCCATAAAACTGTAGCTCTGTGTCAAAACAGCAAGTTCTTAAATCTAGAAAGCATCCAATAATGTTTTCTGAAGGGAACAAGTAGAAGGGTGAGGGATAGAAATCTCTACATAACTGAGGTGGAGCTCAAGGTGATTATTTTGAGCAACTACCTGAAGAAAAACGATAGAGGAAAAATAAATAGAACCTAAGACTTTTTGAACATCAGAATGATATGATTAAGCCTCAGAGCACCAACAGGCAGGGAGGCAAAGGCATATCCAAGACTTTAGGGAAGTGTCTTATAAGAGAAAAGTGGAATTACAGTAGATGTGATTTTAATGAGTAATGATATAAATGAGCAGTACTTGAAGTTACAAATCACAAATCTGTAGATAGGATTTTAATAACTGATTAAAAGTTTTAAGTTCTTATTATTCCAATTTCCCTGTTATTTTGAATAAAATAAATTCCTAAGTTCTTTAAAATCCAGTGAAACAATTCCAGCTTGTGAAGATAAGGTTTTTAGGTAACAAAAATAAACTATATCAAACTTTTCCCAAAGACTTACTCAAAAAGCAAGCTCGGGCTTCCCTGGTGGCGCAGTGGTTGAGAATCTGCCTGCTAATGCAGCGGACACAGGTTCGAGCCCTGGTCTGGGAGAATCCCATATGCCGCGGAGCAACTAGGCCCGTGAGCCACAACTACTGAGCCTGTGCGTCTGGAACTTGTGCTCCGCAACGAGAGAGGCCGCGATAGTGAGAGGCCCACGCACCGCGATGAAGAGTGGCCCCCGCTTGCCACAACTAGAGAAAGCCCTCGCACAGAAACGAAGACCCAACACAGTCAAAAATAAATTAATTAATTAATAAACCCCTACCCCCAACATCTTCTTTAAAAAAAAAAAAAAAGCAAGCTCATCATCATTGGTCTCTATTTTAAAAATGTACTTTTTCTCTTTAAAGTATTACAAGCAAGTCTTCTTCACAGTAGTGAGCATAAATAGACCATACTTACTCATAGATTATTCATTAATAATCAAGCCATGAATATTTATTGTTTATTCTGGGAATGCTGCCTATAAGCCATAATGACTATCAATTCAGCAGTCAGGTCAAGGGGGCCAACAGCAATCAGTAGGCAAAACTCCAGTATCTCCCACCCAAAAAAGAGTCTCTCTCCCTGTTATTTAACCTTTTTATTTTCTTAATGAGAACAATGACTATACTTAAAGAAATGCTATCAAGATTTATTTATGGTTTTACTGGCTGAAATATTCCTGTGAAATATGGAAAACTTAAATTAATGTATGTACTTTTGTGATTATTTAAACAGCCCCATGGCAACTAAATGGCTGAATTGAAAATGGAAGAGAAATTGCTGGTTAGAAAGTAGATTGGAGCTTTAAGCTCATAAAAGAAGATATTTATCCATCACGTGTCTAAAATGTTAACAATAGCATTGCGAAGTTTTCTTCTCACAACTTATGTTTCTGCTCATGTACCCGAAGAAGCTACATAAAGTTTTTAAAAACTGATTTAATACTATCTCTACATTTTATTCATTATACCATGGTTATATGCAACATTTTGCCAAAGAAGCTGGACTTCAGCCATTCATTACCAATATTTTCTTTAACTCATTAGTTGCCTCCCTGTTATTTTATTTATAAAATATAGGAAGGATATGTTTAAATGTTTATTCTTATATCTTTATCTTTTCTGTAGCAGGAACTATTTATCTATCTCTTTACATGGCCCACGACACTCACCATAATGCCTTACACACCAAGAGTGAAAACAAAGTTAGTTCCTAATGGTGGGAAACATTGAAAAAAGAGCTATGAGGGATTAAAACACCCAAAAGTCCTTATAACGTAAAATAATGCTTACTGATACCAATGGTTCTATCTGCTCTCAGAGTCAGTTAGTCTTGGTTTATGATCTATAGTGCATGCTCTCAATACCCACAGTCATCATTAGCTTCAGTTCTTCTTGGTCCCATTAATAGCGAGGAAAATTAGCCAATGAAGTGTGTGTGTCTGCAGCAAAAGGAAGTAGAAAGGACTAAGCTTGTGTTCCACTGGAGAGCTGTCAAAGATCCAGCAATTTTCAAAATGTGGATTCTATGAAAATTTACCAAAATCACACTGCCAAAAAGAAATGCCTAATTTTCTACTATATATATATATAATATATATATCCCCTTTTAAGCAAATTTACATAATAAAAAAGAATTTTGTATACATAGCCTGTTGTAAAATCTTTAGACTCTGACCCACAATCCCATCATGTTTTATCTAAGAACCCCTTCCCCTGGCTCTATTTCTGGCAGAAAAGAAAGAAACTCAGTGCATCCATGGTTTCAACATGTGCTATAAGCCATTACTGCTTGTGTTTATTTTTTACTTTGATGCATAAACTATCAATATTAGCATTTTGAACACATTGGTGCTATGTCAAACATGACTTCATCTGAATCTAATGGTATCAAATATTTATTTCTGGAACTGCATCTTTATTTTTATACTTTAAGTCAAGGGGAACAAAGCTCAAAATACAGATTTCTAATTCATAAACCACTGTTCAGGAATGTATCCACTGGGGATATGTGTAGGGAGGGCTGTAGTTCATTCCAACTTCTAAAAACAGGATAGGAGATTATTCGTTAATCAAAAATAACAGGTAGGGCTTCCCTGGTGGCACAGTGGTTGAGAGTCCACCTGCCGATGGAGGGAACATGGGTTCAAGCCCCGGTCCGGGAAGATCCCACATGCCACGGAGCGGCTAGGCCCGTGAGCCTTGGCCGCTGAGCCTGCGCATCCGGAGCCTGTGCTCCGCAACGGGAGAGGCCACAACAGTGAGAGGCCCGCGTACCGCAAAAAACAAACAAACAAACAGGTAATTTCCCCAAAGTGTCTACTTCTTCGTTGTTTAACTTAATGAAACGGATTATACTGTAACGTACAATGAGAATAACCATCAAGGTTAGGAGAAAAACACCTGTTTGTTTCACAAGGAAAATGACTATGGCATTACTAAATGAATATGTACTCGTGCAAGCTTTCAAATGTTTAACAGGTGACATTTAATAGTAAGGAAACTAAATGCTTAAATAGAAAGGAGCAGAAACACCTGGGCAGGTCTGCAAGTGTGGTCGCCTATTTAACATGCAATTGCATTTTCAACATAATTAGTTTAAATGAGCTTCTAAATTTGGGTGATGTATTGCACATGTAATTAAGATTTAATTAAAAATGTTCTATAATAAATTGTTTTCCATTTCTGACAAATCACATTAGGGAGGTAGATTTTGATTTGGAAATAGTTTTTAGAATGTGTTAATCATCTGTGCTGAAAATATGAGAAAGAAAAAAAGGAGCTCTGTTGAAAGTTCCTTGGGATTTAAAAAATATGAGGTAAAGGGCATAATTTCCCTCCATCTTGTGAAGTCTAGCTGAAGAGGATGGTGAAACTAACTCATCCACTTTTGTAAGCAGAAGCACTCTGAACATGATCTAAAGTACGCGATATATAATTTCAAACTTTTATTATCGAAACTACCACATAGTAAGTATAGCCTGCTGATTTAAATAACCTCAACAAGGCTTGGCACTGACCTGCTAAATCCTGAAACAGAGATGAAGCCCCTATTGCCAGTCCAAGATAAATTAAGCCACTGGACGAGAGTACAGCGAGGCTGCAGAAATTCCAGAGAGGTGTCATTTAGTTTTGCCCAGTATGGTTGCAGATTGAGGTGGATGTACTGCAGAGGATCACAGCAATGCTGGTTCAGTAGTTTGCAAGTCTGTGCTAATCTACACAGGTCTGGTAGTGTCAGATGATTCAGAATCAGTTGAATGAGCTACATAAAACAGAGAAACCAAGATCATCCAGACTGAAAAAACAATATCACTTTTTGAAGCATATGATATGATCTAATAAAGAACAATAGTATCATACATTTTATAACAATACTTTCACATACTAAATAACTCAACAGAATTATCCAAATCAGTAGTAACCATACATACATAAGGCAATATATATTACATTTCAAGAGCATTCAAAGTATATTCAATTCATGTCGACTATTTTTTTTTTACAGTGCAAAGATATATTTTGGTAATCTATTGAATAATACCATTTTTCACATACTTAACATTTACTAAACATCGACTACACGTCAAACACTGGTGAGAAGAGCTCCCACTTTCAGGGTTTCCAGAGTCCAGTGGGGACTGGTAAGTACGATGATATGTTTTAATAGCTTGGATAGACGCATAGACTGCTACTAGAGCCTGACACAAGACACAGGCCTAACCTCAGTGAAAGCGGACTTGGACCAGCAAGGCTCAGCTTTAAAGAGTGAGAGGCAAAACTGGGGAGAGGAAAGATTAGTTAGTGGTAAGGACTGGATCACAGAGAGCCTCACCGAGGAGCCTGGATTTACTCTGAAAGCAATGAGGAGTCTTGAAGGGATTTATGTAACTGCAGAGTGACAGAGTCATATTTATGGTTTAGAAAGATCATTGCAGGGGGCACTACCAGAGGCAGGCAGGGAAACCCGCCTGGCGGCTACTGTAGATTCCAAGGAAGAGGAATCAGGGGCCTGCTTAAGGCAACTGGCAGTGACTAGGGAGTAGCTAACAGATACAAAAAAGTATTAAGGAGGAGGAACCAAAAAGATTTTTATCTCTAATTAAAACAGTTTCTTTGAACTAGTTCAAGATTTGTTTTTTCTTCATGGTGAACAGTCGGGGGCTCCTAAACTAATTTTCAAAGAATCACTGCTAAATAGTCTATTCTGAACCAAGAAATACTAAGAAAAAATATCAAATATTTGCTAAATGGTAAAAAAATCTTTAGATGAGAGAGAAGGTTGAGTTTCTTTTTTTTTGCGGTACATGGGCCTCTCACTGTTGTGGCCTCTCCCGTTGCGGAGCACAGGCTCCGGACGCGCAGGCTCAGCGGCCATGGCTCAGCGGCCATGGCTCACGGGCCCAGCCTTTCCGCGGCATGTGGGATCCTCCCGGACCGGGGCATGAACCCGTGTCCCCTGCATCGGCAGGCGGACTCTCAACCACTGCGCCACCAGGGAAGCCCCTGTATTATATTTTAAAATAATTCTATTCACTATATTTTGTTTGCAGAAGTAAAATTGGTCTGTAATTTTATTTTTATGTGCTAGAGTATTATAACAGCTTCACTAAGAAGTTAAAAACTTTCCTTTTTCTTTACGCCTTGAAAGAGTTTAAATAATACAGGGTTTGATCACTTCTTAAATGTCTGAAAGAACCTATGAGCCATCTGGGCTTGGCAACCGTAGGACCTTAAATAGTTGTAGAATGAATTTAAAATTTGTTGTTTTAACTACAATATTAAAAGCTATTTCAGTAAAATTTTTAAGCAGTTAGTGCAAAGAGGCATTAAAAGTTAAATATATCCATGTATCAGAGGATAAATAATTTACTTTTTTCCAGATGATTTATAATTTAAATAACTCCCAGCAATTGCTGGCATCATTCCAAAGTCACCAATATTAAAAGATGTATATTGTGTGAAAACACTTTCTGATCCTTAATATTATATTTTAAGCAAATATCCAAGTAGAAAAAGAATAATGAAGTTATTGAGACCATGACATTGGCACGTGAAAAAGCACTTTTGGATTGTGATTAAGCAAAAGATAACAGGCTTCAGGCCCACAAGATAATACCTATTAATTATTACTCATCTAGTATCTAGTGTCTGTCAAAAGATGTTTTTAGATGGGGGTATCCTAGCCTAAAGTACCATTTGACACCACGGTGAAAGTAAGATGTTGTCTGTAGGATGTTGTATGTCTCAAAACACAGCTGATCTGCCCTCAAAACCCACTCTACTCATAATACAATTATTTTCAACGAAGGAAACATTATGTCACTTGACATATTTAAATGTGGGGTTTTTTTTTCCTTTAAATAACTTGGATTATATAATTTGGGCAACTTTTAAAAAAAGAGTTTCTCTTTTTACTCACTGTGAGATCATTCAGTGTTTTGCAGCATCAACTCTTTATGCATTGTACTGCTTTCATCATGGCTAATTAATGTCCTTCAGGACGACTGATTCTATTTCTTGGTTTCGTTTATGTGATTTTGTTGTATTGATTAAACCCCTTGCATGTACTGGAAGCTTTTACTCTTTATTGGCTCCTTCCCTACAGCATAAAAGCATACTGAAATCTCTCCCAGCTTGCATCACAAACAGAAACCTTCCCACCCTGCTACATCTTCTGCCACTCGTCTTTTCTCCTTTTAAAAGATAAATTAGAGCAAATAATATCTATAATAATTTCATACTCTTCCTCATTTTGATATGCCTTATTGAGTGTGACATGAAGGGGTGGAGTGTTAGGATGCCAAGTATTATTCACTACTGGTGGACAGTCTTGCCCATGATTGGTGTATATTTAATAGAAATATTTTTCTGCTTATGCTCAGAGAGCAAACACTTGTTGTCTCTGCTTCTCCCCCGCTCCTTGATGCCTTAACCAGATATGGTAAGGTTTTTCTCATCTCTCACCCTATGGTCATAGTTCCATTGAACCGATAATGGTAAAGGATTATCAGAGATCTCCCGATGACCAAAACCAGTGGGCACTTGTCACTGAGCTCTCTGCAGTGGTGTGGCCAACCACACCCATTTTCTGTTCTCTATACCTCTCTAGCTTCCTATCGTTGTTTTTAAGACAATCTCATCCTTGTCCCAAGTGCCTTTTCTGACTTGTCTTCCTCTCCTGGACTCTTAGATGTTAGTAATCCCAGAATTCTATTCTTGGCCCTTTATTCACACCCTCCGAGTTTTCCTGGTCAGTTTCATCTACCACGGTAGCCCTCTCCTCTTCTGAGAAGACTCACACAAATGTAAACTCAGACCTTCCTCCTGTGTTTCAAACTCAAATAGCAACTGCCTACTGTCAACTTCTCAATCAGAGAAGTTGGCTTTGATGAATCACAGGCACCTCCAAGTCAATGCAGCCTTCCACCTTCACCCACTGGTTTATGATTAATGGCATATCCATCCACCAGGTCATTTCAACCAGAAGCCTAAAAGTCCTTGTGATGCTCTGCTTCATGTCCACATTCAATAGTTACTTTGATTTCTACCTTCTGCATCTCTAGAATACTTCTCCGGCTTACCTCCTTTCCAAACTTTCCAGTACCCAGAGCTTCATAACTTCTTGCCTACATTTCTGCAGTAGCTCCCCGACTGGTATCCCTGCTTCCCACCCTGACCTCCTTTTGGTCTATTCTTCATTTACCAACAGAATAATCTAAGAAGGAAACCTCATTTTGTTATTCTTCTTTTAAAGTAAATAAAACTTTCAATGTTTCCCTACTGACTACAGAAAAGGTTCACAATCTTCATACCATGACACATACGAAAAACAAACTTTACATGAGGCCAAACACCTGGGCAATCATTCTAACTGTGGGCCAAAGCATGTGCAAAAATGCCTGCATGTTATGGATAATTTCTGGAATGCTAGCTATTATTCCACATCTTTTTCTCCCACTAAAAAAAAGCATATGAAGAATTCAGAGAACACAAGAAAGTGAGTGTGAAATTATTACAGGTATAATCTTGGATTTGTTCTAATTTTTTACCAAAAGTACATGATTTATAAAATCTAAGGTCTCTATGACTCCCCTCAAATGATTCTGCGATGTACAGGAGAGACACAGCAGCCTGAGGACCACTGGCTGAAGAGAGAAAATGCAAACCTCTTGGTAAAACCCACAGAGCCCTCTACAACGTGGCAGGGTGGGCTGTGCACTGCCAGGGCTGGGATGTCCCAATCACTGTCATCTGTGTGGATGGTGGCCTATGGAGTGATGCACCGAGGCAGCCCTGAGCCTGTGTCCAAGTTCATCTCTTGCAGCTTCTGCTATCAAATCCTATTCCAGCCACAGTGAAATACTGGAGTTCCCAAACAGGTCACACAGTTTCACTTCTTCTCACCTTTGGACACTCTCTTCCCTTTGCCTGAAGTTCCCGTTATTCATTTGAATGTGACATGTTAAGCATTTTATGAGGTCTGGATAAAATTCAACAAACTCTTTAAAATACATTTCCTGAATTTAAATCTCTATACTGTAGTTTTAGGAAACGGGTAAGAATCAAGGAAGTGAGCTTCCTCCAGATGAGCTGCTGCCACTGCTGCCAGGACAGACCCTCCTTGAAGCCCCCAGGGAACAACACCGTCAACATCCCACGCTCCTCTCTCCCAGCTCAGCTGCTCCTCCATCTTTCCTCCCTCCTCCCTCTAAGGGCCAGGGTGTCTTGTCCACCTATGAAGCTTCCTTCCATAACACAAGACTTGACCTAGAAGGCCTGGGCTGGATCCTGGTTCCATGGCTTACTGACTGAATTACCTTAGATCCTTAAAATCATCTTTATGTGGCAACTTTAGCTACTTCACAGGATGTACCATAGCATTTGAACTGTGAAATGTTGAACAGGCATTATAGCTCCTGTTAGGCACTCAAGAGGCTACCTTATTGTTCCATGCAAGTTAAGCTACTTGTATTATTACAATGAAACCTGAAATACCCACCAGTGTGGAAGGAGGATAGTTGAACTGGTTAAAGTTTAAATTTATAAAATTTTTCTTTAAAAGGTCGGATTATATTATTTTTAACCACACACAGCTCTTCTCAGCAGGGGAAGGAATGCCTGGCCCTACTCCCACCCCAGGGGGTGTGCTAATGGCATTGGATGCCTGGGAGCCAGGAGTGCTAAATATACCCTGGAAACACCCCTGCAGTGACACACTGAAAACAAGACTTTAGGTAAAAGGCACTCTATACCTGCCTAGACCAAAAATCATAGCTAGTTAGAATATAGAATAGAGTTAGTATAGAAGAGTATATGACACTTGGAGACACTGTGCACTATTAAACAGAATTAGCATTTCTCTCACAGTCTAATTAATACTCTTATTTTTCATAGCAAATCATCTTTAATATAACCGGTATCAAGTTAAGCACATATTGCCCATATTAACACTGTGTAATTATGAATTAAAGTGGAGTGTAATTTATCATTGCTTTATGTATTTTGGTTATTGTTAATCAGTGATAAAATAACATATATTTAATAGCTTATCCAGAATCACTAAAGTCAATCCAAAACAAAGGTGGTGAAGTTACTGAACACAATTTTGTCTAGTCTTTCCAAAATCAAAATACACAATACATCAGATTATGTATACCTTGCTAATGCTCCGATTTCTCTGACATCTAGCAAAATAAACATTAACATCTAAACATTTTTAAATGATAGTATGTCCAATAATGCTACTGAATATCTTTGGCTTACCTCATAAGGTAGTTTATCAAAATATCCATTACTTGTCCCTTCCCTGAGGGCAATACTGCTAAACTTTTTGTTCAGATTGTCCATTCCACATCCATTCTTTTCTTCATAGTCATCTTCTAGATCATTCATATCAATAAGTGAAGTCTTGAGAGAAAGCACTGGCTTGTCCTTTGTACCATGTAATACAACGGCATCTAATTCAGTGTAATAATCCAGAAGAGAACTATTTACTTCCAGCCGTATAAGATTTGTGGGAAAATTTATCTGCTTAATACAAGGTTTAAACTGGCGAGCCTGGGAAGCATTCACCTTCGTAGGTTTCTCTGACCAAAGAATCTCCCATCTGCCAAAGAAAGAAACTTCCCTATAATACAGTTTAGAATGAGATTTACTGTTACCTTAATGTTAGGGGCCCAGCCCAATACGTTACAGTGTGAAGCAAAAGCATTAAACAAGGTGGATAGGATCAAACCAAGAATTGTTTCCAGGACATGAAATAAATTTTAAACCTAAATGACATAGACCTTATTACTTAAAATATTTTTACTACTTAAATTATTTTTACAACTCCCTAGAAAGTCCTTTTTGGCAGATTTCACTTTGGTAAGTTAAAAACTGGAATAGGTAGTCAGCGGTACATGAACAACACTCAGTTTTACAGATAAAGTAAACACGAAGTATTAACGCACACAGTAGAAAGCACTCCCGTGTGCATGCCCTAAACCAACTGTGGAAACTAAACTGCTCACCTTGCCTCACGAAGGTCTCCTTCTCTGTTTCTGTTACTGGTGCCATACAAATTCAAAACTTTCATTATATTTTTCTTTGGCCACAGCACACGGCATGTGGAATCCTAGATCCCCCCACCAGGGATCAAACCCGTGTCCCCTGCGCTGGAAGCGTGCGGAGTCTTAACCACTGGACCACCAGGGAAGTCCCAAAACTATCATTTTCTTTGATTTTCTTTTATCTAGTCATTAAATTTTATCAGAGTTTTCATGAAATTGTCTCATATATGCCCTTCTCCTAAGTTTCCATTATTGTCATCTTTTAGTCATCCTTGTATCCTCAGTACATAGCAAGTAGCTAACACGTAACAGGTGAATAACATTTTCTCCTATTCCTTCAAAATGAACTTCTACTTTTCAGCCAGGTTAATCATTACTTTCCAGATAATAAACTTATTTCCACACGAAGGTGTTTGCTCATGTTGTCTTCCCCTCCCAATGAAATGCCTAACCTACAATTATCTGCCCATCTTTTCTTCAAGGCCTAACTCATATTCCATGTCTTTATATAGGTCTTCTTAAAAAATTAGTTTCCAAAATTATTTAAAGATTCTTTGTAACATAGCATCATTAGATATATAATATTCTCCAATATATGGCATAAATAACCATTTCTCTAATATTGTTTTCTAGTATAACAGAGAAAGTTAAAAACACAGACAAAAATACTTCAATAAATACTTCTATTTCTATTTATTTACTTTAGCTAGCAGAACTTTTACATAAAGATTTTATGTCAGAGATTAAGAACATTTTTAAGTCTCCCAATACATACTACAAACTGCTTTCAAAGAAGCTTATGCCAACAATATATAAGAATGACCACTGAAAGCACTCTTTATTTTTAAAATTAATCTCTAATTCCACAGTGACCCAGGTCTCTGTGACACAATTTATAATTCACTGACTACTAATAACACTTAAAATGTTTTCATATGCTTATTAATCATATCAAAATTTTCCCCTCCAATATATTGTCAGTTCATTTCGTTGCCCGAACGGCCTATTTACTTTTTATGAATTTTATTTTTTTGATACAGCAGGTTCTTATTAGTTATCTACTTTATACATATTAGTGTATATATGTCAATCCCAATCGCCCAATTCATCCCACCACCACCACCCCCTCTCCTCCCCGCTTCTCCCCCTTGGTGTCCATATGTTTGTTCTCTACATCTGTGTCTCTATTTCTGCCTTGCAAACCGGTTCATCTGTACCATTTTCCTAGATTCCACATATATGCGTTAATATACATTTGTTTTTCTCTTTCTAACTTACTTCACTCTGTATGACAGTCCATCCACGTCTCTACAAATGACCCAATTTCATTCCTTTTTATGGCTGAGTAATATTCTGTTGTATATATGCACCACATCTTCTTTATCTGTTCATCTGTCGATGGGCATTTAGGTTGCTTCCAGGACCTGGCTATTGTAAACACTGCTGCAATGAACACTGGGGTGCATGGGTCTTTCTGAATTATGGTTTTCTCTGGGTATATGCCCAATAGTGGGATTGCTGGGTCATATGGTAATTCTGTTTTCAGTTTTTTAAGGAACCTCCATACTGTTCGCCACAGTGGCTGTATCAATTTACATTCCCACCAACAGTGCAAGAGGGTTCCCTTTTCTCCACACCCTCTCCAGCATTTGTTGTTTGAAGATTTTCTGATGATGCCCATACTAATTGGTGTGAGGTGATAACCTCATTGTAGTTTTGATTTGCATTTCTCCAATAATTAATGATGTTGAGTAGCTTTTCATATGCTTCTTGGCCATCTGTATGTCTTCTTTGGAGAAATGTCTATTTAGGTCTTCTGCCCATGTTTGGATTGGGTTGTTTGTTTTTTTTAATATTGAGCTGCATGAGCTGTTTAGATATTTTGGAGATTAATCCTTTGTCTGTTGATTCCTTTGCAAATATTTTCTCCCATTCTGAGGGTTGTCTTTTCGTCTTGTTTGTAGTTTCCTTTGCTTTACAGAAGGTTTTAAGTTTCATTAGGTCCCATTTGTTTATTTTTGTTTTTATTTCCATTACTCTAGGAGGTGGATCAAAAAAGATCTTGCTGTGATTTATGACAAAGAGTGTTCTTCCTATGTTTTCCTCTAAGAGTTTTATAGTGTCGTCTTACATTCAGGTCTTTAATCCATTTTGAGTTTATTTTTGTGTATGGTGTTAGGGAGCGTTCTAATTTCATCCTTTTACATGTAGCTGTCCACAGTTTTCCCAGCACCACTTACTGAAGAGGCTGTCTTTTCTCCATTGTATATCCCTGCCTCCTTTGTCATAGATTAGTTGACCATAACTGTGTGGGTTTATCTCTGGGCTTTCTATCCTGTTCCACTGATCTATATTTCTGTTTTTGTGCCAGTACCATATTGTCTTGATTACTGTAGCTTTGTAGTATAATCTGAAGTCAGGGAGTCTGATTCCTCCAGCTCCATTTTTTTTCCCTCAAGATTGCTTTGGCTATTCAGCGTCTTCTGTGTCTCCATACAAATTTTAAGATTTTTTTGTTCTAGTTCTGTAAAAAATGCCATTGGTAATTTGATAGGGATTGCACCGAATCTGTAGATTGCTTTGGGTACTATAGTCATTTTCACAATACTGATTCTTCCAATCCAAGAACAAGGTATATCTCTCCATTTGTGTCATCTTTGATTTCTTTCATCAGTGTCTTATAGTTTTCTGAGTACAGGTCTTCTCCCTCCTTAGGTAGGTTTATTCCTAGGTATTTTATTCTTTTCATTGCAATGGTGAATGGGATTGCTTCCTTCATTTCTCTTTCTGATATTTCGTTGTTAGTGTATAGGAATGCAAGAGATGTCTGTGCATTAATTTTGTATCCTGCTACTTTACCAAATTCATTTATTAGCTCTAGTAGTTTTCTGGTGGCATCTTTAGGATTATCTGTGTATACTATCATGTCATCTGCAAACAGTGACAGTTTTACTTCTTCTTTTCCAATTTGTATTCCTAGTATTTCTTTTTCTTCTCTGACTGCCGTGGCTAGGACTTCCCAAACTATGTTTAATAACAGTGGCGAGAGTTGACATCCTTGTCTTGTTCCTGATCTTAGAGGAAAGCTTTCAGTTTTTCACCGTTGAGAATGATGTTTGCTGTGGGTTTGTCGTATATGGCCTTTATTATGTTGAGGTAGGTTCCCTCTGTGCCTACTTTCTGGAGAGTTTTTATCATAAATGGGTATTGAATTTTGTCAGAAGCTTCTTCTGCATCTATTGAGATGATCATATGGTTTTTATTCTTCAATTTGTTAATATTGTGTATCACATTGACTGATATGCGTATATTGAAGAATCCTTGTATCCCTGGGATAAATCCCACTTGATCATGGTGTATTATCCTTTTAATGTGTTGTTGGATTCTCTTTGTTAGTATTTGTTGAGGATTTGTGCAACTATATTCATCAGTGATATTGGTCTGTAATTTTGTTTCTTTGTAGCATCTTTGCCTGGTTTTGGTATCAGGGTGATGGTGGCCTCATAGAATGAGTTTGGGAGTGTTCCTTCCTCCACAATTTTTTGGAAGACTTTGAGAAGGATGGGTGTTAGCTCTTCTCTAAATGTTTGATAGAATTAGCCTGTGAAGCCATCTGGTCCTGATCTTTTGTTTGTTGTAATATTTTTAATCACAGTTTCAATTTCATTACTTGTGATTGGTCTGTTCATATTTTCTATTTCTTCCTGGTTCAGTCTTGGAAGGTTATACCTTTCTAAGAATTTGTCCATTTCTTCCAGGTTGTCCATTTGATTGGCATACAATTGCTTGTAGTAGTCTCTTATGATGCTTTTTATTTCTGCAGTGTCCATTGTAACTTCTTCGTTTTCATTTCTAATTTTATTGATTTGAGTCCTCTCCCTCTTTTTCTTGATAAGCCAATGGCCTATTGAGATCCAGGTAAAAACTGATTACAGCAAGGCATTTAGGGAACTGAAATAGACAAAAGAGTATGAAACTCAGGGGAGAAATCTGAGCTGAGACTATAGAGGTCATCGACATACAAGTACCATAATAGTCTTTAGGCCAAGATGGGGGCAAGAAAGCCATATAGCACCACTCTCAGGAGAAGGGAAGTTTGGTTAATTTCTACGTTTAGGAATAAAAACATAAGGCAGAAACTCAATGAGATTCCAGTAAACATATCACTAACCATAACAGTAGGACTTTTGCAGTTAACAGAACCCTTATAATCACCCCATATTTGTTAGATTTGCTACTTCTCTCCTGAAAACTAGGAATAAAACCCATCAAACATATAAAGAACCTGTGAGTATTTGTATTCAGAGACAACCTGAAAGTAGGAATGGAGAGACTGGTCCCTCTCTACATCCAATCTTGGGAGGCAGGGGAAGAGTTCTAAGGAACAGAGCAGGTTGCGGCAGATTTGAGGCGGAAAGGAAAGCTAGCTGGGCATCATCTCACTTTCTGTGACAAGGCAGAAAAGCAAATTTGGAATGCCAGCCTAGACCTAAGAAGTGCCCCTAAAGCCTAAATGCAAAAATCTTTAGGGTTTCTAACAATGGAATTGATTTGAACACTCTACTGAAAATCCACACCGTTAAATAGAGCTAGCCATACAAGAACAGAAGTACGAAACATTTAAAACAATGTTCGTGGGAAAACGCATTCCTAATTTTGAACAGTACATTTCCAAGAATCCTGGGGTAAATGGTGGAAGGTATTAGAAAATTCAAACTGTGGTTTTACTCATCCTTTTGTTGCTGCTGGAAAATGACATGAAATGATGCTGGAGGAATGTCTCATGTCCAAGAAACAAGGACCACTCAGGACCCTGTGAAATAACTGCCTGTACTGGTTCACAACACATGTGGACTCTAAAGCAGCCTAATTTATTGTTTAGCTTCAATTAGAAGTTTTTATGAGCCTTAACAGAAACTGAAAATGTAATACAGAAATCACCTCTGCCAGGTCCCTTGCCAAGCACTGATTAGAGCAGAAATATTCTACTGTAATAATGTATTAATCTACTAAAGTCCTCTCTCTCTCTCTACCTTGCATAATGGACAAGGTTAAGATGATGCTTTAAAATGACTTCCTTAACATTTCTAGCATGTTTAAATGTTTAATGCTATGTTAGCATCATTTTTGCTTCTGACTTTATATAGCATAAACATTATATATTTAGTTATACATATAAGTTTAAATATCAGAGCATACTTAAAGTTGAAAAATATCAAACCTTATCAGTTATTAGAAATATATATATATATTTTTTTGCTGTACACGGGCCTCTCACTGTTGTGGCCCCTCCCGTTGTGGAGCACAGGCTCCGGACGTGCAGGCTCAGCGGCCATGGCTCACGGGCCCAGCCGCTCCACTGCACGTGGGATCTTCCCGGACCAGGGCACGAACCCGTGTCCCCTGCATCAGCAGGCGGACTCTCAACCACTGCGCCACCAGGGAAGCCCTAGAAATATTTTTAAATGTCTAAACATAAAAAAAAATTCAAGTATCATTAGTTTATTTATATTCATCATTGATTCATCATTGATTCATCATTGATTTTTCTTGATAGCCTAAGAAGTAATAAAGAAAAGTGGTAAAAAGATGGAAAAATTATTTTATAGATCTGTGGCCAGTTGAATTAAATTAACATTAACTCTGAGACCAATACAAATTGATTTAGGGGTATGTGTATTTAGGTGTTTTTGTTTAAAATTCTAATAGAACTAGAATATATTATTTTAAAGTTAGAAAGAGAAAGATATCTACTTTATCCAACAGGAGAATATGTCAATCTTTTAATTTTTAATTATAGTATGGTTGATTTACAATATTATAATAGTTTCAGGTGTGTGACATAGTGATTCAATATTTTTACAGATTATATTCCACTTAAGTTTATTATAAAATAATGGCTATATTTCCTATGCCAATCTCTTTTTATTCTAGAAAATTAATGCCAGAATTTAAAAAGCTAGTCAGTGAAAATAAGCAAATACAAGCAAATGCACATGTGCGTGCATGTGTGTACACACACACACACAATTTTCCATGAGATAGCCCTGACTCTTAATCCTCTAGACCCAGAACAGTGTTGATGAGATTAAACTGCTTTAAGTCATGGCCTTTGTAGTCTGCACGTTTACGTGCTGACTATATATGCCCACACACTGTATTCATCTACTGGACAAATTTGACAAACACTAATGTCCTTTGTAAGTATTTTAAATCTACAGTGTCATGTGCAAAATTCGGCATGGAATCCCTATCAGGCTGCACTTTGTCTGCACTTGGAGCCCTTAATTCTGGGTTGGTAACCAGCATTCTCTTTACCAGCCCACTTATTTCTCCTTCTGTTGATTGCACTGAATGCCTACTATATGTCCAGTGCTTGGACACAAAGCACTCTGTCTCTGTAACTGCTGACCTGTTGTTACTCACTGAGAACATCTCTCTAGGGCTCCCAGGAAGCAGCAGGTAGACAAGAGAGGAAGAGAGATGTTCATCAATGTAAACCGGAGAATGCAAGTTTTCTAACATATTCAGGTTGGAAGCCAGGCACATGGATGCAAAGAGCTTCCCTATAACCAAAATTCCTCCGGTTAGTAAGCACAACTAGTAACCAGCAAAAAGAAAGTTCTCTTGCCAACACTGTTCCATTTTACCTGCTGAAAGTGAAGGGATAGAATAGGAAAACAAACTAGAATAAAATTAAGTACTCTAATAGGTATACCTACTCACTCCCTGCTTCCCAGCCTGTCTCTAATTGTAACTAACAAAGTGGCATCTGCTTTAAAAAGAACTAACCGATAAAGGGTCTGATCATTTCTGACTTAAATGACAAAACCATGCTTCTCAACTCACAAAGTCAAGGGGACCAGACTATGACCAATTCGTGAAATCATTGCTTAAGCAACTTCCTTTGGCAACAAATGCTTTCTGTGATGGCCACTTTCTTTCTCCCTGCCTTCTTAACTTCAATATTCTGTAGTGAAAATGCTTTCAACACTCAAAAAAAAAAAAAAAAATCCATACCACTAAATTTTATCCCCAAATAGCTTCATTCCAGTCAGCCTCCTTAATATGACCTCAATTTGTCATTCTCTTCCTCCTCTTTTCCGTCTCTTTCCCATGTGTAACCCTGCACTAGCCTTTTTTCTGACTCTTACACAAGCATCTGTTAAGATCTTATACTCAGAACCAGGACACTCTATACTACCGTTTTTCTTTTCTCTTAGTAGAGCGCTAGGCCCGAAGTCAGAACACTCTGAGATCTTACAGAACTACCTGTAACTTTCCTACCTCACTCACCGAACAAAGAAATGCGATCAGACAAAATGGAGAAAGATTGCTTTTAAATTTTAAATGTTCTGGGACAAGTTCATTTCCCATAAATTCCTGAGCTACTCCAACACACTCTCTTATTAGCTAACTCCTAAGGGAGAAATAAAACCCTATGCAATTAATTAAAGTAACAGGCAGTACAGTCCAGTGGGTCCTAAGCCACAGTGTGTGATAGAGCTTTCCATGATTAAATGTGAAAAAATAAAGAATACACTGGTATATATACAGACATGCACACATCTACACGTAAGTTGCCAACCACTCTTCATTCAAGATTCTGAATATGCTCATTTCTCAGTATAAACTGGGGTTTCTTTTATGAAATGATAGTGATGAAAAATGATGTTGGTAGCAAAGTAAATAATCTGACAACCCTATATCAGTTCTCTAACTTTTGTTATCAATACCACTATGTTTATACCATTATGTTTACCAGTTTATTGGAGTTGCCTTTCTCTACCTGTGCTCTGCTTAGATCTCCTGGTAGGTCTGGTGCCCATGTCCCAGATGTGCGGGCTTGTTCCTAAGGGCTCCCACCTGCAGCCTTCTACAGAGAACTACATAGGCTCCCAGAGCCTCCTCTTCATCCTGAGAGTGGCATGTGCCTGGAAGACTTCCATCTCCCCTTCCTACTCCCCCAGCCCACAGCCCAAGACAGACAGGCAGGAGCATAAGAGCCCAGCTCCCGGGCAACTGTGCCTCCAGGCTGACTGGAATTTCACAGGACTTTGCATCCTTGCCTGATTTCTTCCCTTCCCTACAGTGCTTTCCCCACTCCCTTATCTTCCCCACTCCTTACCAGTTTCTTCAGGAGCACTTCCTTAACAAACCTTTGGTAGAGGAACAGTCCTCTCAAGGTCTGCTTCTGGGAAACTGGATCCAAGAGCTCTATGAAATCCCAAAGCTTGTGGCCTTTCAACAGCTTGTTCTCTCCACTCTGGGGCTTTTCTCACTTCTTAGAACACCAAGATCTCACCTCATGGTTTCACCTTTGCACGTAGTATTCTCTCTCCACCATTCCTACCCAAACTAAAGCTTCACTCAACCCTCAGGTCCCAGTTAAGTCACTTCCTCTGGGAGGACTTCTTGGAGCCCCACAGGTTAGGCATTCCCCTCTGCCCGCACATGCAACCTGCAATCTCACGGCCCTCTTCCAGGCTTGCCTGTAAAACTCAAAGAACAAGACCCACATCTGTCTGGCTCTGTTTTGTTCCTGGCAGTGAGTGAGCAGAGAAGGTGTTCAATCAATGTTTCTGATTGTCTAAAGAAATTCACCAAAACGTTAACAGTTACTGAATCTGGGCAGAAGAACTGTGGGGTTTTTTTTTATATATTTTCTTTTTTGGTATTTTCTAACAAGTTTTTTTAAACACTGAAACTGGTTTCATAATCAGTAAAATTTAAAAGGCCCTTTTTTATTCTGCAATAATATATATTGGTTAGCTTCTTTTTCTCTTAAAAGTTAATGGTATTTTCTGTGGAATAAGGCTAAAAATCAGTTAGGCAAAGTAGAGATACATCTATAAATAAAGCTGTCACTTTGATCACAATCACGCACTACAGCTCTCAGCTAGGAACCCAAGAGCATGATTCATACTCAAAATCAGTTATGCAGACATTAAGTTTTAGATCAGAGGAAAGACATTACATGTTGCATAGATCTTATCCCCATATTGGTTCATCTTTTTAGAAAAAAACTAGATAGCTTTGTAGGAAAGAGGCAAAAAATGACAGAGTCCAATGAAACAATTCTCACATAAGAAAGGATCCTACTCAAAGTATTTTTTTTTCCTCTCAGGAAAAAAAGCCTGTATATTAAAGGATGCTGGTTTCCTGTTTTTAAAAAAAACCGACCCATTAATAATATTGTTCACAATGAATTATCAAAATCGTTCTGATAAGAACACATAAAGATTATACCAGCAGTCTCCAGCTTGAGTTGAGCTGTACTCTGCATTTGCTTCCTGGTAGACTGGGAGGTGCTCCCTGGGAGTTGAGGGGACAGGGACTTCAAGGAAGCAGTGTGTTAGATGCAACGTGCAATGTGATCTGGGCCCTCACTCCTCCTCCACAGGCAGCTGGGCTCCTACAGTTTAACAGGTGTCACCGACTGCCCTTGGGCTAGAATAAGCTCATAAGGGCAGAGATTTTTGTCTATTTTGTTCATTGTTCACTAATGTATCCTCATTACCCAGAACAGTAATTTAGCACATAGTAGACACTCAAATACTTAATGAATGAATCAAGCAATATAAAGGTTAAAAACTGATAAGATCAATAAGTACTCGAAAAATGGACAAATACCATGACAGACAGTTCAAGGAGAAGGAAATATAAATGGCTCTTAAACATGAGAAGATATTCAACCTCAGAGATGATAAAAGCATTTCAAATGAAAGTTAACATAAGATAACATTTTTCCCCTAACAAATTGACAAAAATGCTAAAATTTATTAAAACAATCTGTAGGTGAGGCTTCGGGAAAACATGCATGCATATACATTGCTGGTGGGAACAGAAATAGGAGAGCCTCTTTGGAGGGAAGTTTGGCACTACGTATTAAAATTACAAATACATAGACCCTTGGCCCAGCAATCTTTCTGGCAACTTATCCCACAGATATACTTGCACACATGCGAAGTGACTCATGGCAAGGTTATTCACTCATTAATATTAATAATAGCAAAAGTATCGAAACAACTAAGAACCCATCAATAGGGGAGTTGTTAATAAGTTGGGGTACACATACACGGCATTACTTGAAACTGTAGAAAAGAATAATGAAGCTCTCTTTGCACTTACATGAAAAGATACAATATACACCAGTAAGTGAAACAAATGAGGTACAGAACAATGCAAATAGTGTGCTTATTTTTGTGTATAAAGAAAAATAAAATAAATACATTTGTATTTGCTTATATTTGCATAAAGAAACTCTGGAACAATGCAAAGAAGTGGATAAAAGTGGTTTCTTTGAGGGAGGGGTGGATCCTAGGCACATGGGGAACAGGGTACATGCAAGACTGCATTATGTAATTTTTAGATTTTTGAACCATGTGAATATATTACCTAGTCAAATAATTATATTTTAAAAAATCAGGAGGCTGAACTACAGAAACGAGAGAGAGAGAAAGAGAGAGAGAGAGAGAGCGCCTTTAGGGAGAATGCATGAATACTTAAGGCAATATGTATTTATTTTAATTAATTTATTTATTTATTTATTTTTGGCTGCACTGGGTCTCCATTGCTGCACGCGGGCTTTCTCTAGTTACGGCGAGCAGGGGCTACTCTTCCTTGCGGTGCGCGGGCTTCTCATTACAGTGGCTTCTCTTGTTGTGGAGCACAGGCTCTCGGCACACGGGCTCAGTAACTGTAGCACGTGGGCTTCAACAGGTGTGGCTCGTGGGCTCTAGAGCGCAGGCTCAGTAGTTGTGGCGCACAGGCTTAGTTGCTCCATGGCATGTGAGATCTTCCTGGACCAGGGCTTGAACCCGTGTCCCCTGCATTGGCAGGCAGATTCTTAACCACTGCGCCACCAGGGAAGTCCCCAGCATTTATTTTTAAATGAATATACTTGTTACGAAAACATCCACCTAAGATTAAATCTAATCCCCTACGGACTTCCTCTAAAGTGTCACTCTGTAGGTCGACTTTGAGTTACTCAAAGTATTTAAAAGCAGTAATATGATGTCTGTTTGAAAATCTGTTAGAAATCATATTTCCAACTAACTTCTCAGATTGGCCCATGTCCCAATTAGTTCAAATCGTGCTTTTCATTTATAGTAAATTCACACACAAATCTCGCAATCCATGATTATTATGGTGTGAGGTTTTATAGGTATAAAGAATGCATTACATTTCATATGTCTGATCTTTCTTTCCCTATCAGAAAACTAAGGAAAATTTTAAAAATCCAATTTGTTTAAATGACTTAAGAGAATGCTTCCAGTGAAAAAAGACCTCCAGTATTAAAACTACCACAACCTTTCAGCCATAGAACATGGTCATTAAAAAATGAGTCTTACCTGACTTCAGCTGGTGGACTTGGGGAATAGGGATTTGCAGAACAAGCTAGAATTCTAATGACTGCTCCAGGATGATAGGTTTCCAGAACGTGAACGGCTGTAGGATACACCTGTTGTTCAAAAGCAAGTTCCACATAGTCTTGGCTCTGGAAATTAGGCGGCGTCCTCTTAAATGGCACAGGAGCGCTGGGACACTGATCCCACCATGTTCCGTAAGTTCGAAACACAGCTGTCTGAGTGAAGTCACCAGAACTCGGGAATACATTTGGTACACCTGCTAAGTTCCACATGGTATAGGACATGCTATTCTCACTCCCATAATGGGAGCTGAAATCCACTACTTCTTTGGCATACTGGACCACCTCTGCATTGAGAGGGGAAGTCCGGCTGTTTGCTTCTATAGTTCTGTGGCTGTTCATCATTTCTCCTCTTGTAGCTGTCCTGGCTCGGCGCCGAAGGCACATATAATAAAACATAGTCAGAACTGTTAACATGGGAAAGACTGGTGGCATCTAGGTGTGAATTATGAAGCTTCAAAAGGTCAGGTGTCCTCGGTAAGACGCGCGAACTCTTCGAAGGATGTTCTAAAAAAATGAATGGCTGTTGAAGTAAAATAATTTAAATAAACAGAAAAATGCATGGATAAGGTAAGAAACAGCTTTTTACCCAATGCAATTTCCCAGAATGAAACTAAGAAAAACAACATTCACGTAAATGAGACTCTCTGGTATAATTTATCTAATGTACTTTTAAGAAAACTGAATACTGAAAATGTATACAATTTTATGCTATATGGGAAGAAAAACTGATATTATAAGGCAATGGCAGATGTATGACCCAAAAAAAACCTATTTTATGCAAAATTATAACTATCCTTCAAGAAATACTAAGTCCTTGAACTTTTAAAATTAAAATTATCTAAAATATATGGGGAACCACTAAAATACTGCTGTAAATCCAAAAGGATCTTAGGCATTTTATAACTTCACATTTAAACAAATGATTCCCTATTGTTAATTATGACTCACTTCCGAACATGCTAAGTACAGATTTCACATTATGGGAATATAGATTTCTGGAGCTGACAGTTAATCCAGACCAACTATATTAACTGCCTTACACATCACAGATCACCAGACAGTGTTTAATTTATAACCCCTAGCATCATTTGTGAGGGTAGTCCATGGCTGGCTGGCATCTGGTTTGTTGCCAGCTACTCTTAGAAATCACTCACCCCAGATAGAATGGTCACAGGATACACACCAGAAATGCAAAGGTTGGCACTCATCCATGTGGCCTGGCAATTACACTCTGATTTCAGGTACCAATGTTGAAATATGACATTCTTTTACCTGTAAGACAAGAGTTTTAGAAAATATTTTTATTTCTGACTTAGGAAGTCAAATATCCCAACAAGTTTATTATCATAGATAAATAGCTACTTACTAGATACAGAACGTTCAACTTGAACACATCACATCTTTCTGAATTGTGTGGACAATTTTGAATAATTAATATATTTTTAAAATTTTATGACAGAATGTAATAAGAATATTATTAATGAACCCTTTTTATATAGAGGTTGCAAACCCATAGCTTATGGGTCAAACCACGCCAGCAAATATATTAGGTCCAAATATATTTGGTGATTTTTAAAATTTGGATGAGTTTGCAACCTTTAACAATCCAGAAAACCCTGTTGAGAAGAGGCCTGGTGGCCGCTCCTGTTCCCAGCCAGCTCTACTAGTTTACAACACAGGCCTGGCCCCTGTCTGCATTGACTAGTAATCTCTTGTCTACACAAACAGGGAAATCAAGCATATTCATTTTTCTACCTGTAAAGTCTTGAGTTTAATTTCTCCTAAGTAAAAGAAGGAAAATAAAACAACTTTTCTTCAGTAGAGCAAAACCTTAACACTAAGATTATAAAACATTAAACACCTCTCCAACCCAAAACCTCTAACAGCTTTTTGTTCTTACGTACAAGATATAATCTAAATCCCTTGGTTTGACATTTCAAGGCTCTCCTCAAGCTAGACCCATTTCTTTTTGTCTAATGCAGTAAACTCTTTCACTTTCTGAACACCCTTCCTATTTTACTTTAACTCTACCTCTACATTCCTTTTCCAGCCACTTTATTCCATAAGTAGGCTTATTATCTGGTACCACCTTTGTATCAGATATATACCCTTGTTCCACAAGGGCCTACATTAGGACCAGGTTTCTTGAAAGAAGTAATCTAGCCAAAGATTTCATTTATCAAAGTACTCAGTACACAGTAGGCACAAAATATGTCACGTGTTGACAGAAAGATGATGAGCAAACAAAAAAATTATACAAATCTAAAATAATTGAAAATTAGATAACAGCATCCTCTTCCTCTCAATCCCAGTCAGAACCACACTGAAACGCCTGACGAAAATATAACCGGCAAAACAGTAAATAAAGAGCTGAGTCAGAAACATGTGAGGAAAACCCACAGTTGTGAGAAACAGAGAGGAAAGTCAAAGGGCGGAGAGCAGGAGCTGAAGCTAGTATGAGTCAGGGAACCAATTATGGGTCTTAGTGGTTGTAATAAGGGGGCTTTCTAACACACATGCAGAGAGGTTATTTCAAGCCACGGGTCACATTTCGAAGAAACTTCATAAAGCCAAATTCAGGAAAAATCACCCTATCTGTAAAGCCAGGAACGTGAAAACCTAATTCATTGGCCAGGAAGCCAAAGTACACTTGACATCAACCTAGGCAGTGGCGGAAAGTCACCGGAGGGAAATCAGAACCCTGTTAGGCGTGTACCACGCAGAGTGTGGGCCTAAATTCACACTGTCTTCATGGCTGAGAATCCCTACACCATCCCTAAGCCAAAAGATCTAAAAAGAAAGAGTGGTCCTGAACTGGTAGGGGCAGATGTGAACCTCTTTGCGGGGATGCTTCCACAACACGAGACTGACTAAACCCTTACTAAAGATGCATCACAGTACAAACTTGCAGACCGTAAAAGAAAATGAACCACAGGGACGGACAGTCAGTAGGCAGACACACTAAATGGAAGAACTTGCACCCTAAAAACAAGAAATAATAGAACACTCTGAACAAGACTTTTCCTGAAAAGACTAACAAAGCATGTATTAAAATAAATGAGTTTCTGCAGCACGTGCTCTAATGCTGACATATCATGAGTTGACAAATCAGATTCACCTCAGGACATACACCACCAAGTGCTGAAGTATAGGACAGGTTATAAATGTGGGGAAAATAATTACCTAGAATATCACCTCTTTATTCAAACATTCCACCTACCACAAGTATAAATATGTCAAATAAAAAAATTTACAAATGCACAAATATCAAATCTTTAACACCAAAACCTGAAATGAAATAGCTCTTTCTTTTACCACATACACTTTATTTCAAAATAGGCCCCCAGGTAAATTAAGAAGTGTAATTTTCTAAAGAAGTTACTTGGCCCATCTCTTTCTTAAAAGAAAATTAATGAAACAAATTTAAACTGCAAAAATGAAATTTATGAAATAAAGAATAATGTACAAGTATCCAACTCAACTGACAGCTCAGCTAATTTGGAAGACTGTGGATGTTTTATTCCTGGAAATCTTCAAGGGAAGGACAGAAACCCATCTGCCAAGGTGGATGGATGGGTCTGACTGTATAATCTATGGACATCACCTCTCTCTCCACAGTCTATAAATTGCTGCAACCGAGCTCCTTTTACTTTCTTTATAAAACTGCATTTATCAGAAAGTAATAGTTTATAAAACCAAAGAAACACCTGCAAAATAAGATATCATCATTCATGTGAACATTCACAATCATTCCTGGCAAAAAGGTTGAGACAAATTGTGAAAGACAAATTCTATTTGACCTACCAAGCCATGAACTTTACAACTGTTTCCCAGCTAGCTTTTACCATCATAGATTATGGGATAATATCAAAAACAGCAAGACTGTCGTGTGGGCAATAGCATTTTTAAGCTGTTGTTAAAATTAAGTAAAATTCTGCATTGAAGTAACATATGTACAAGTGAGTTATAACTTTATAACATATAAAGAAGTTTACATTTACACATGAAGTTTACATTTTCACATTTACATATGAAGAAGTTCAAACTTCTCAGTGGAGAGATGTAAATGGATGCTTGATTTTTTCCAACTATGGATAACAATAATCTTTAGAGTTAATTTTTTGTGAGGTAAAGCTAAAATGACAAAAAATTTTAAAAGAAGGAAAAGCGGTGTAAAAAAAAAAAAAAAGCACTGGAAAGAAAGCACTGGAAAAGCAAATACATTTATTCTTTTTCCAGCCATACTATTTGGAAAAATGTAATGAAGTTAAAACCTGTTTTTGAAAACAAACACGGCATGGAAATAAAAAAGGGAAATGTGTAAACCCATTGTTAACATCCTTCTTGATTCTAAACTCCTTTCCAGTCAACTAAGATGACACATAAAAGTATTTGGGGGGTGGGGACGAACATATGGAGACGAAAGGATAGCTCACTCTACTTTTCCCTGGGAAACGAAGCTGAAAAAGGGAAGAGAGCCGCAGTTTCAGGACTCATGTGGGCAGCAACGACCAACGCAGAAGTTTAAGTTGTCCATGTACTATCTGGACTTTTGCCAAGGCATTGAGGCAATTTGTGATAACCAGTGAATATCCCAATGGGCACTGAACCAAATGCAAAAGATACAATAACTCCCCTTTAGGAGGAGAATGGAATTCAAAGACAAAATGATTTTTCCCACCTGGTGCAAATAAACAAATATTAGTCTGGTACACTAAATTTGTCCAAGAGGGTGACTATAAGATATACCTTTTGGGAGGTATATACCTTTCTTTTCCAGTTCATTCAAAAAGCTACATTATACAAGGATCATTTTTACAGTGAAATGTCTGTAATATATTAAATGTGCTTTTCAAATAATTTTGACTATAATAAAACATTTGAGCAAAACAAAACAAAGCTACATTAATTTTAAGGATTCTCACAATACATAAAAAATATTATTTTCCATTTAACAAAAAGTCTGAAATAGAAATAGGGTGATCTTTATTTTACAAGTTATTTTATCTAATCAATTGTCAACAATGATTACGAAGTAAGAAATTCCCCACAACTCACTGAAATTTTATACTAGCACAATCAAGGAATACAAAACAACAGCCATTTTAACCTGCATCAGGAGACTTTCATACACCTCGGGAAACAACTTGCTTTATGCGACATGATATCATTTCAATACAAGTTTATTTTCAACCACATCTTTCATATTATAAAATGCTTAACGAAGTTAAACAATACAATTACAGAGAAAGCAATAACAGTGGAAAAGAGAAATTAAGAGGTATAGACAAGGGAGAACATATGTTTACTACTGAGATCTGAAGTGAGATGGGGAGTCGATGAGGCAGAGAGAAGCAGGATGGCAGGAACTGCAGAGAAGACAGCAGAGGAAAGAGGAGGAAGGAAAAGGGCTTTTCATGAAATCAACAAAAGGAGGCAGTTGGGATGAACTCGAAAGCCTAGGTTCATGGTGTGATGGAATAACCTGGAAAACAAGTTTAAAACTCCAAAGAGGATTCTCAACTTATATTAAAGTCAAAAGATATGGGAAAGATAAAAAGGCCAGGCAAAAAGGCAGAGTCCTACACTGAAGGCAAGTCATAACACAATACTTACTTGTAAAATAGCCCACAGAGATGTGTCAATGAAGTGACAGAAAAAAACGAGGGTTTCGGCAGCCTCGCAGGATGTTACCAAAATGTCACAGAAGGCGTCATGTGGTAACAGATCAAGAAAAAATGGCTGAACTTTAAATGCTGTCATTTCTGAATCCTGATGAAACTGATCAGGAGACACTGCTTTCAGGAAAGGACTTTTCTGGTTGAGTCTAGACATCAAGACACGAGGGAATGGAGGAAAATATCAATCAAGAAAAGAATGGAATTACACTTGAACTTGGTGCGGCAGCTGACATAACCAGCCCCCTCCCCTGGCCTGCCCCCTGTAGGCTTCTACGCCACCTATCTCTCCTATGCTCTCCTATCTCCTCCCACCCCTCTGGTAACTTCTCAGCCTCCTCTCTGGGCCTTCTCCCTCCTCATTCTTCTAAAATATACAGAGGTCCCATTAAAGGAAGGCTGTCTTCCTGATAACATGATACATGAGAACCTCCCACCTACCTTGGACCAGTCTTCTCCCTGTCCCTTCCACTTCTAAACACCCCACCCTTCCTATAGACCCACCAGAACCTCTACCACGGCCTCAACTGCACTTGTGCTTTCACACCTCTGCATCTTCAAGTCTCCCACTGAGGCTGTGTGGCTCTGGAATTCCCTTGCTCTTCCTCTGCTTGGCACCCTTCTTACTCATCTTTAAGGTTCAGACCTTATCCACTACCCGCTTTTTCCTTGCTCTTACATTTCGTGTGCCATTTCTTACATGCTGAGATAGTTTTTCTACCTTAATAGACTACGAACACCTCAAGTTCTAAGAATGTGTCTTAATTAGAACTACATCTTTAGGGCTTAGCACATGCCAATATATACTCAATAAACATTTATCCATTTTTGGGGAGACTGGCAGAGTAGATGGCAGAAGAGAATTTAAATATATAAGTTTAAAATAAACACAGAAATAAAACCCTTCAATACAAGGCACATGTAGACCAAAAAAAGAAGCAAAAAAAGTTCCATATCTTGATATAGAGAAAAAGAGGGGGGAAATGGATAAGGAAAACAGAAACACAATAGGTAAGAATCAAATGTATTACCTTCCTTGAAGCCCTCCAATAAGGAATAGTATATATATATTGAAATTTTACTGTTCAAAGGGAATGTAAAACAGTGGTAACTTTTTGTACTAATTTCTATTAGTACAAAAGCAGCTTTGAATACGTAAAAAGACCTGACCTTGGCCACAAAGAAACTCTGATTGAAATTAAAGAAAGATTCATGAAAGAGATGATTAGAGAAGTAAAAGAAAGCTATTCTCGCAAATATGATGATTTTTTTTAACACTCCAAATCTATGTTAAGACCATGCGGTGATTATGGAGAACTGGAAAAACTGTGGATGAAAAAGAAGTTCTTAAACAAAAAAGGGATAACCTCAAGCAAAAGAAAAGAGACAGGCCAAGAGAGGCAATAATACCAGAGTAAGGGTAAAAAGAGGTTCATATTGTTCAGGTATTAGATATGCTATAGGGAGGAGCAAAGTCTAAACAAAAGCATCCCTTAATTACTTACAATGTACTATATTGAAAAAATATGACAGTGTCAGGGAGGAGACTATGGGGGGTTGAATATTATAACTTCACGTTTCTCTCTCTTCCTCTAAGTAATTCTCCTCCAGTTGAAACATTTTTATTATGACTATAGTTTGTAATCAACAAGGCCCCAATATAGAATAAACAGGTTGAGCTCTTAACTGAACCATATGGACGAACAGAGAGAAGAGAGCCTCCCATCCAGCTTCAAGGCTTTTTGAAAATCCAGGCATATAAAGCAGAAGGAGAAGGCAAGGGAACCAACCAGGAAGAAAAACCTAAAGGCCAGGGGAAAATCTTGAAAACCAAAGAGGTAAACAGTATCCATTTCTCTTCCAGGAATCAAGGTCAGTTTTGAAAATACAAAAAGTATGGAACACAGTGGGCTCTTCAAAATTTCTGCTGAGTTAATGAGCAAATGGCCAGGACTAAGCAGGAAGTGCCTAACCAGTGAAACTAGGAATACACTTGTCAGAAAACAAAGGAGGTTTAGAATCAATTTAAACTAGGAATTGACAATGGTTAGTTCTACAGAATGTCTTATTTCTCCTCTTTCTTTCCTAGACTTTAACAAGCATATCTAAACTTACGAAATATTTCATAAGCAATCTTTAGTAGCACGAAAAAGGAATTAAGGAGTCAATGTTAAAAACACACACACACACAACTGTAGGATAAATGAATGGTGATTTTCTGATACAATAGATCTGGAAACCCTCTTCCTACCCAAGATACTATCTCACAAGTGACAAAGAGGGACATATTTCTAATTACACAGGTATGACACTATAAAGTACCTTACTTACAAATGTCACTAATGCTATATTATCTCTATTTTACATGTTTCTTAATTGTTTAATGATGAATAAGAATAAACCATCTGAATGGGAAGAATTATAATAACCCTAAACCTCTAGTCGACACACAATGTATATTTAACTAAAACCTACAGTATTAAAAACTAGGAATATCTGGTGGCAGATAATTTTAATGGACACACTAAAGAGGAAAAAATCTCTCTCTAGCTATTAAAACCACAAAGTAAATGTGAAGTTATTTTAGCCAAATACTAACTATACATTTGTACATTAAAATAAAGAGCATTTTACCTAATAAAAATATACTGAATTTATTTGGCCTTCCTAACAAAAATCCAAGTACAAGATCATAGGTATGTCACTGCTAGCCATTCAAGCTAAAAGAGCCATTAGTTAAAATGGTGTAATACTATTAAATTAACTTTGGGGTATAACTTACATTCCAAAACATGTACTCCATTTTAAGTGTACAGTTCAACGAGTTTTGACAAAGACATATACCAATGCAACCACCACCAGGACCGAGATATAGAATATCTCGACTCTCCCAATCACCCATCCACTCCCTGTGCCAGGAATAAACGGATCTTCTTGCTGTCACTATAAATCAGATTGTCCTTTATTCTAGAGTTAACATATAAGTGAAATATGTATGTACTTTTGTGTCTAATTTATTTTGCTCAGCATAACTGAGATTTTTCCCTGTTGTTACATGTAACAGTTTGCTCCTTTCTTGCTAAATCATATCTATTATACAGACATATTCATTCACCTGCTCATAGACATTTGGGTTGTTTCTAGGACCAAAATGTTTCCAAAATGGCTGTAACATTTTACATTCCCACCAGCAATAAGTGAGAGTTCTAGCTGCTCCACATCTTCATCAACAGTTAATATTGTCAGTCTTTGGACATTCCAGTGGGTGGGTGGCGATACCCTACGGTTTTAGTCTGCATTTCTCAATGGACTAGTAATGATGTGGAGCATCTTTTCATGTTCTTATTTCCCATACGTATCTTCTTCAGTGAAATGTCTATTTTGCCCATTTTCATTGTTTTTTTGTTTTCTTATTATTTATTGAGTTGTAAGAGTTCTTTATACATTCTAGATACAATCTTTATCAGATATATCTTTTGCAAATAGTTTCTCCCAGTCTGTGCTTCCCTTTTCTTTTTTTCCTATAAATTTATTTTATTTATTTATTTTTGACTGCATTGGGTCTTCATTGCTGTGAGCGGGCTTTCTCTAGTTGCGGCGAGCAGGGGCTCCTCTTCATTGCGGCGCGCAGACTTCTCATTGTGGTGGCTTCTCTTATTGCAGAGCACGGGCTCTAGGCTCGTGGGTTTCAGTAGTTGTGGCACGCGTGTTCAGTAGTTGTGGCTCATGGGCTTAGCTGCTCCACGGCATGTAGGATCTTGCCAGAGCAGGGCTTGAACATGTGTCCCCTGCATTGGCAGGCGGATTCTTAACCACTGTGCCACCAGGGAAGCCCTTGCCTTTTCATCTATTTGATAATATCTTTTAAAGAGAAAAGTTTTCAATTTTTAAGGGCAATTTATCATTTGTCTTTTATGACATATTTTTGTGTGTCCTAGCAAATGCTTTACTTAAGAGCAGTTTCAAAAGAATAAACCCTAAGACAGATAGTGTTTAATATCTTAAATCTGGGAACAGTTAAATACAGATCATTCAAATTTTAAGATATCAAACTGGATGCTACAAATACTTCCAGTGGGAATACAAAATGGTACAGCCACTTTGGGAAAGTCTGACAGTTTATTATAAAGTTTACATTCTCTTACCAAACCATCCAGCAATCCCACTCTTAGGTATTCACCCAAGTGTATTAAAACCTATATTTAAACAAAAAACCTGTACACAAATGTTTATAGCAGATTTATTCATCATCATTCCAATCTGGAAATATCCAAGATGTCCTTCAACAGGCAAATGGATAAACAGTGGTACACCTATTCAATGAAATACTACTCAGTAATAACAAGGAATGAGTCACGGATTCAGGCAATAGCAGAGATGACTCTTAAAATGCATTTTTTGACTGAAAGACACACAAAGGCTACCTAATTGTTTAATTTCATGTACATGATACTCTGGAAAAGGCAAAATTATAGGGAAGGAAAGCAGATCAGTGGTCACCAGGGAGTTAGGGGAGAAGACAGGGTTGCTTCCAATGACTACAAAGGGGCCATGCAAAAGAATTTGTACAGCAATGAAACCCTTCTGTATGCTTCTGTTTTCAGTCTTTGCTGTGGACCAAGACAGTCAAGTTGGAGATTTGGTATCCCAGAATTGGCTTGTTTATGGGCATCCTAGCTTATTAGTCTGTTTTTGACCAGCACACCCTGAAAGATATCTACTAGTTGGCATGTCCTGCCCATTCATTATGCGCAGAGCAAAGCCTGATCTCAGAGCCCCAGCCACTCACCTAGCCTTTGGGGACCACCTGCCCAGAAAAGAGACCTTCATGACTTCTGAGAGATTCCCGACCAGGAACAAATCAGTCACTACAGATCTGAATTTATATATATGAGTAGAATTATCCATCTTAAAGACATAGAAATAACTTGGGTAATTAGAGCAAATGGTCTCCAACAAAAGTTAATGCAAAAAATAGAAGAGTTTTAAAATAATAACTATTATCTTTAGTGTGAATTAATAGGGCATAGGATCCATAAAATAAGTACAAGCGAATTTAGAAAAAAAATTCTTTTAAGTTCGTGGAAATTAAAGTCATGGTGTTCAAAATAAATTGAAAATCTAAATGAAAAAAATAATAAGTAACCTGGAACACAGATGCAAGAAACCTAATATCTATATAAAGTGAATTCAAGAAGAGATTGAAGCTGATGAAAATTCAAAAAATTGCTAGAAGATACTGTAATATTTTAGAAATTCTTAAGGAAAAAGAACTGACTCAAACTCTTATTCACATAGATAAACAAACAACAAACAGAAAACTGTTCTGGACATGCAAGTATACTTCCCATAACTCTTCTTAAAAACATTACTCAAGAAAGTATTCCAGTCAAAAAACAAATGAACTAAAGTAAATAATTTTTAAAAAGGGAAGACATAATATTCAAGTAACCAGTGACCTTATAGTTAAGTCTAAATCATTATAGATGCAGTAGTGGTAAAGTTGAAAAGGATGGTTAGGGAAAAAAAACAGAAGATAAGTGATTTAAAAAGGAAATCAAATCAATTGAACCAAGAATGTGGGGAAGGCAAGGAGTCAAGGTCTCACCTTATTAAATGGAGGTGTGAGGGCAACAGAAAGTCAATTCTACATGGTTTTAGAATTTCCAAACTTGCAGGGGAGAAAAAATGTAAATATGAATAGGTTAAATTTTCCTATTAAGAAGTAAGCCCTTTTGCAAGCAATCCTTGTAATGGAGTGATTCTGTATTTTGACTATGGTGGTGGTGACAAGATCTACATAAAATGTCAGAGAACACACATACACACACAAGTGCCTGTAGTGATAAAACTGATGAAATCTGAGTAAAGTGTGCAGATTGTGTCAATGTCAATTGCCTGCATGTATTATTGTGCTACAGCACAATGTTACCACAGGAAGAAACTGGGTGAAGTATATACACAACATCTTCCTGTATAATTTCTTTTAAGTGCTTGTGAATCTATAATTATCTTTTTTAAAAAGTTTTCTAACAATGCAAAATAAATAATAAATAAAGACAAATTTTCAATTTGGGAGGGGGGAAGGTTTTAAGGAAAAATGAAAGTCTAGCTAGATGATGTTTTACATTTAAAGAGAGGCAAGTAAAGCAAAATGATGCAGAATAACTGAAAGAAACATATGGGCAATAAAGATCTATCCAGTATACACAAAACTGACAGAGATGGCAACAGTAATATCAGAAATCATTAAACAGAACCAAAAAATTTATATTTTATAAGATTAAAATCCACTAAGAACAAACATCTTTAAGGATGAATCCAACCAAATTCACAGTCACAGTAAGAGACTAATATATTTTGCTTACTGATTTGTCAGCTTTGAGAAAACAGTAAATAAGGATATAGTACAATGAATGTGTCAAACCAAAAACAGGGAAAGGACAGCTTATCAAAAATGCTTTGGGAAAATGTCCATACATTTAGAAAAGTAAATTTAGAATACAGTTGATCCTTGAACAACGCAGGGGTTAGGTGCATGGGACCTCTGTGCAGTTGAAAATCCATGTATAACTTATAGTTAGCCCTGCATATACACAGTTCCTCCTCATCCTCAGATTTGCATCTGCAGATTCAACCAACAGTGGACTGTGTAGTACTGAGCATTTACTATTGAAAAAAATCCACGTCATACTAGCAAATGCAATTCAAACCCATGTTATTCACTGGTCAACTATATTATCAAAGCAACCTTTTTTTTTTTGCGGTACGCGGGCCTCTCACTGTTGTGGCCTCTCCCTTTGTGGAGCACAGCCTCCGGACACGCAGGCTCAGCGGCCATGGCTCACGGGCCCAGCCGCTCCGCAGCATGTGGGATCTTCCCCGACCGGGGCACGAACCCGTGTCCCCTGCATTGGCAGGTGGACTCTCAACCACTGAGCCACCAGGGAAGCACCAAAGCAACCATTTTTTAAAAATCTAAATATATAATACAAAATATCCAATAAGAGAATATGTACAAAGAGTATTTTAAAAACCTTGGAACAAAAACTCAGGAGGCCATAAAGGAAGAGAACACAGAACTGACAACATACATATTAAAGATTTCTACATGGCAAAAGATCCCAGAAACAGCATTTAAAGAATAAACTATGAAAAAATACTAGAAATGGTGTACCAGGTCATTGATAGCATGGCATGTAAAGAGCTATTACAAATCAGTAAGAAAAAGAGGAACACTTCAACAGAAAACTAAGCAAAGAATATGAACAGGTAAGTAACAAAACATTTACAGATATTCGACTTCATCAATAAGCAGACAAATGCAAAATTGAAACAGTAAAAATACTACTTTTCATCCATAAAATTACTAAAATGTAAAAAATTGTATCATTTTAGCAGTGATTTTGTTTTCAGGAAAATTCTTCACATGTCTCTCACATTTCTGCATATCCTATAAGCAGGATCACTGATAATCTCTGTTCCAAACTATCCTTTCAAGGGTATTTATACAGCAAACGTTGTTGGCAGATAAAGAGAGGTCTCCCTCTGGAGTAGAGGGAAGGTTTTTTTTTTTTTTTTACTATCCAGCATAATAAAGATAATGTCTCTCTCTAGGGCAAAGGTTAGGCAGGTTTACTTGCAGCCTATTATGAACGAGTCACGTTCCCTAAGCTCAGGGTTCCTCTCTTGTAATGCAATCTACTGCATGTGCTAGAATCATCTGACCCTCATCACATCACCCTGTGGAAATTAGGGTTCAAGGAAATGGCACAAGACAATGATGATCCTCTGGCTACTGTAATTGCTGTGCTTTGTCTCTGACCCAGGATCTCATGTCTTCTACCAGCAACCATGAAACTATGAGCTTGCAAGTAGGGTAAAACTCAGCCTTGACAATTCCTGGCAATGATACAGCAACAGCAGGCAGCATTCTCAGAAATTGTATAAATTTACTCTTATGGCAACCTTTTGAAGAGAAATATGGAACAATCTATCATAATTTCAAAACGTATATAGCCTTTGACCCAGCAATTCCACGTCTAAACATTCACACTAAGGAACTAAGTAAATGTGCAAATATGTGCACATAAAAGTAATCCCTGAGGCTTTGTTTCT
This sequence comes from Phocoena sinus, assembly GCF_008692025.1. Taxonomy (NCBI): domain Eukaryota; kingdom Metazoa; phylum Chordata; class Mammalia; order Artiodactyla; family Phocoenidae; genus Phocoena; species Phocoena sinus. Next base: position 59,179,702 of record NC_045774.1, on the reverse strand, counting down.
AACAGAAATAAATTTGGAATAGCCTAAATATCACCAGAGGATTGGTTAAATAAATTTTGGGTTATTCCTACAATGAAATATCAAAATACTTTAAAAAGATAATGTTATATGCACTGACACAGAAAGATGTTCATCAATTATTACCAACTGGCAGTTACTGAAAATTATATGTAGTATACTGCCAGTTATTAAACACACATAGGCTTATACACATGTATTTTTAATGTCTGGAAGGAAAGAGAACAAGTGATTAAACAGTGATGTTCTCTGGGGAATGGGGTTACCAGATAGGTGGGCACACCACACTTTCACTTTCCCCTTTGGCTATTTCTGTATTACTTGACTTTTTTTTAAAGAACGTATACATTTATTTTATGATCTAATAACATTTGTAAGTATCTATTATAGCAACACTTGAAAATCATTAAAGATGTTCAACTGGGATAGTAAAATACAAATGGGCATGGCGCAGTCCCAGGGATCACTTCTATAGGCATTTATCCCTTAGAGCTACTGAAACCAGGTACAGAACATCCTGAGTCACAGCTGATGAGGAGAGACACACTCCACTTACTAGTACACAATGCAAAGTCAAAAGACATGCAGATTTTGAATCAAGCTGCTTTTCTAGGTACATCTCTGAGGAGCAACTCTAACATGGCAAGTTGTGAGTTAGCAAGAGAAGGGATTTATTTAACAATGGTTAATGATTCAACTGACCATGAGAAAGGCAAGCTAAAAAATAATTTCAACAAGACGCAAGAAACTTTAAGGAGGGGGTGGAGTAGGGAGGAAGGGATAAAAAAAGGAAATCAACTTACCCTCACTAAATGTGTCCATTCCAAAAATATTTAGGCACTGTTTGAATCACTAGACACTAAAACACATTATAAAGCTAAAGTAATAAGACCATTATAGTGTCAGTACAGGAAGCCAGAGATTGCTAAACATTAATTCAGAAAAAGTCCCAAGAATATACAAGAATTAGGGCCTCAGATAAATACAGTACTTGCCATCAGTAGGGAAAAACAGAATTCAACAAATGATGATGGGGACAATGACTAACAACTACAAGAGAGGAAATAAAGGGCCTTAATTCCGTCCTTATACTAAAATATAAGTGAGGTAGGTTAAAGATTTCAATATGAAGAATAAGACCATTAAAAGTACTAGAAGAAAAGAGAGGAGGATACTTATATACAATTCACGTGGCAAAAGGTCTTTCTTCAGAGGATACCAGAGTTAGATCTATGAAGTTAAAACCGATTATGTTCATCACAGCAAAATTTAAGAGGATGAGGCAATGAGACT